>NC_137194.1:17300285-17470285 GCF_960531495.2 Zeus faber | reverse complement strand
TTGTGGCACGGCTTTTTGACCTTCCCCCTACGCACTGTCCGCAGGCTCTCCCTCCCCAGGTGCCGCTTGGCTTTCTTTTCCGTCCCGCTCAGGACCTCCTTCGTGTCCTGAAAATGTTGATGGAAAAAATCTCTTAGATCCTAAAACAAGGAAATCAGTTGCCTGTTAAAAGCAGATTATTATTATTATTATTTATTTGTTCACCGTCGTTCCCTGAATGTCGAACTGAATGTGTTTGTCACAGGCGGTGGAGTCGTCCTGCGGGGGCGACAAGCAGCCGTCGCTGCTCTGGGTTTGCAGCTGGTGCAGCAGAATGTGGTGCAGCTCCTCGGTCTCCGGCAGCGACACCTGCAGCAGGAGGCCCTCCACCATGAGCTCCTCCAGCTCCCCACTCAGACCTGACACGCACGTGAAGAAGAAACTCAAAGTCACTTAACGTCGACACACCAAGCAGGTGTGTGGTTTGGAAGGAATTGGCACTGACCCTCCAGGGGGATGCATCTCTGCTCGGTGTAGAAGAAGGTCTGAGCGTGGCTTGTTCTGTTCCACTCAGGAGTCAAGTACGGAGCCTAAAATCGATACACGACTTTTGTTATCCACGTCACCCATTTTATTTTTAAATTTTATATTTATAATTCTGTCGTTTTGTTTCTAGAGACGTCACCATTATTGCATAATCGCCAGAAGGCAAATAATTAAACTGATGGTGAGCATTTAATAAAACTGTTGGATTGCAAAATCATTCGCTTCCATTACGATTTCAGGGGAATTATGAGCAAATGTTAGAAAATTCCTCAACAAATAAAATGTGAATTGGATGCGCTTCAGTTGGCTTAGTATGTAAATTGATTTTCTAGCTGAATGAATGTTTCGATATCCAAATACAATAAATGGCAGTTTTGTGCAAGGTGGATCTGTATCATTACACTATTATAGGCTTGTACTAGGATAGCAGCATGAAATAAACAAAAAAAGACAATCAAATTTGTTCACTGCCATTATTCCTATGACAAGGAATCACCAAATATTGGTGATTCCTGATAAATGCAACGATTATGGCAGCCCACATAATTTATCAATTTTGGTACAAAAACTGACACAATTGATGTGATGAGCGACCTGTGTGTTATTGTCGGCCGTGGTTCCCCCCGACACCCAGCGGGTTAGAGTGGGTGGGGTTCCGGGTCTTTCCTGCTCCTCTGGAAGGCGGCACGAGTCTGAGATGTGCCGCGCGCGCTGCTGCCATGTGACCGCCCGCTCCACCAGGAAGCACAGCGCGTCGCCCTCGGGGAGGCGGACCTGCGTGCGCTGCAGCGACGCCAGCAGAGACAGGACTTTGTTGAGGGGCGGCTTCTCGGATCGCCGGCAGAGCGGGCAGAGCCAGGGCTGGGCTGTCTGGGCGTCGGACAGGTTCCGGACGCACACGCTGTGGAAGGCTTCCCTGCACAGCTCGCACTGCAGCATCGCGCCCATCGGCGCCTCATGGCAGGTGCACACCTTCAGGTCCACGCAGTCGGCGGTGGGGAGGAGCTTGGACTCATTCACTGCCCTTTGAGTGGAGAGTGCCTCCATCTCCCGAAGACGCAGCTCCTCCAGAAGGGCCATCTGGTGAAGAAGTCGTTGCCGTTTAGCTGATTTTAAATCGGAAGCATTTTCCATTATTGATAAGGACAGAGTGTACTGCGGGAACCGCTTAGGCAGGGGCTAAACTACAGGCCCGGGGGCCACATCTGGCCCACAAGACAATTTAATGCAATTTACTACATATTGACAATAATACATAGTTCTTAAATTTGGCCCGCAAATTCATTTTTAAATCACATTACTTAATCATTGCATGTAAATTTACTGCATGTTTTCAGGATATAAAATGGAATAAGATAAAAAAAAAACACGTTTATACATATAACGTGTTATTGTACTTTGAACAGACGTATTATTATTATTATCATTATTAGGCAATTCACTAATGAGCCACACAAAACAAAGAAGACAACCTGGCCAGTGGCCACCAAGTCATTTTGGTTTGAGAGCCCTGCTCTTAGGTCTGTATGTGCGCTGTGGATGGCAAAGTGAGCAGACTTACAGCAGAGATGGAATCCTCGGCCTCGGAGAGAGCTTTCTCAACGTCACCCAGTGTGTCGAGCTTCACGGCTTTCTTCTTGCTACACTGTGGTGAGTCCTTCACCTTCTTGGACTTCCTCTTCGGAGAACCTACATTTCCAATCTCACATCTGGGACAAAGGACCTGCAGAGAGAAATAAAGCAGATACAGAAGTCCATTAAAGACATCACACGTCAGACATCAGTCAAGTCCTGGGGATGATGTTTTTTTCCATTTACCTCCAGCAGGGTGAAGCTGGAATCTTTCATGAGAAAGGTTCCAGCTGCAGACTCCTTCCATTCCTGCACCTCCGCCAACAGGGTCTCCAGCCGCTCCAAAGGCTCCAGGTGGATCTGGATGGCCTGTCCTCGCAGTACCGTGTCCGACAGGACGTCCACGCCGGGTGTATCACCTCCGCCCTGAAGACCGTTGGGTTAAGAGTTAGAACGCTTTGGCCGCAAATATCCCACGCACAGTGTCTGAGGCCGAAGGTGTGTCCTAACCTGAAGATCCTTGGCTTCCTGGAGCCACTCTCTGGCTTTCCTGATGGAGTCTTTCAGCAGCTGACAGTTGGGGAGGTGGGCAGGGATGGCCGACGCCGTCTCAGCAGCAGCACTCAGAGTCTCTATGGTGTGGGGAGGTCTGTGGGAAAGTAGAATAAGAGTTGAGGACAAAGAAGCATTCCCATCGACACCTAGTCGAGCTTGAACTCAAGAAGCAGACTATGGAGAGAAAAAAAAACGAAAACTATTGTTCTATCACATAAAAACAGTGATTAGGTTTCCTTTGGACCTGTGCAAGAATTCCCGTTTACAAGTGACCATTGCTGCACAAAACCGTTCTCCTCTTTGACAAAATATGGTATGTCTGTTTGACCATGCATGCTTATTTGTCGTTTTAAAAGCCGAACCAGAACCATATTGGGTCGTCACAGCGGAGAGTCATCTGCGGGGCAATCACTAGCGTCAGATATTAAGCTGGTCAAACACACTCAGGTTATTAAATCTATTCAATTATCCTAAAGCTGTTTTTTTCATTCTTTTTTTGTTTTAAATTAGATCTCAATCCAGCTTTTCTGCTGTGAACCAAGCATGGCAAAGAAGGAAGAATGATTTCCGCCATCTAGGAAGAGCCGCGAGATACAGATCTGGCTCAAAATATTAGTTATTATCTGTGACATATGGAGGGCACAAATGCATCAGTCAAGAGAGCCATGCCATTCAGCAGCCTGCGGGAAAGCGCTTGTGACGGTGGTTAATTGGAAGTACTGCGCACCGATGAAATGAGGGCAAAACTAGATATGCATGCTCACTTTTTGTTGATCTTGTCGAATATTCTAGCGGCAGCTTTTTGCATTAGCTGTAATTAAAATGAAGCAAAATCAGGGGCAATGACGTAACACTAGACAAAGCAGTTCAACTCAGAGCAAATATTTGGACAAAAGATATGATACAAACGAATCTCCCACTAAACAACACCGTCTGCATTTGGCTGTTGACACACTGAGACCTGTTAAGCACTTTCACCGAATGTCTGGCGACGCCATGTGTGCTTCCTCACCTGGCCTTGAGGAGGCCGCCGGCCTTGTCCTCCCAGTGCTCGGATATGGTGAGCAGCTCCTGCAGGTGGGCCATGGCCTTCTCCACGGAGGGGTGCGGGGCCAAGCCCACGCCCTGGTCGATGAGCCTCCTCATGGCCTCCAGGGTGAGTGAGGCGGGCTGGCCGCTGGCCTCCCGCACTGCCTCCAGCCAGCGCGCCTGCTCCAGCCGCACGCGCAGCTGAGGCAGCTCCGGCAGCTCCACGTCGAAGTCCGAGCTGACGTCCAGCAGGCTCTGGATCTCCATGACACTGGACACCACCTCACACAGGACCTTCTCGCTGTGCTGCTGGAAGTCCTCAATGCGATTCAGGAGATCCTGACAGGGGACGTTAAAAAGCATTCAACTGACACGAAGGCATACAGAACACCAGATACAGATATTATCTTTCAGTTGACTCTTGGGCAGGGCTATTCAACTACATTATGTTGTAGCCAGATTTTCAACTTTAAACTTGATTTTCAACAGCTCAGGGTTCAGGATTTTTTAAATGAACTGTAACAGTTTAGCTACACTTGCCAATACAATGACAAGAAAATGGAACTAACACCCAACACCTTTGGGTTTAACTCTGTCATATTGTTTTAGGCATGTGTGCCTTTTTACTTTATTACTTTCAGCCATGAGGTATTTCTCACGTTAACCTAAATATGACCAAGTAACATTTTGTAACTTTGCAAATTTATCAATATATGATTTCCAACTTGGTGGTGGGTTTTTTTTTTTTCTAAAATCCATCTTATTCAAATGGCGAGTCTACATTGATGTGCAGGCCACATTTGGCCCAAGGGCCACAAGTTGAATAGCCCCGTTATAAGCCATGTGCCTCAGCCGCAGACTACCTTCAACAGGGGAGCTTGAGTCAGACTGCAGGGAAGGTTATAAAGCTGCCTCACGAATGACCTCAGCTCCTCTACGGTCAGCTGGCACTGCGACTTCCCACCGCCACACATCCTGAACCTGCGAGAGCGAGAAGCGACAGCTTGGTGAAACAAATTGACAAACCGCCCGACAAGGTCTATTATTCTACTATCTTTTTTTTTTTCCCTTTGATACAATGGACACCCGCAGACACATCAAAGGAGACAGCTTGCGTAACACAGTACCTGGTCTGTCGCTTGCCGTTCAATAGCTGCTGTGCCACCGATGAGCACTTCTCTGCGTCCTGGGTGACCAGACGAAGCTGTCGCAGGAGGTCGTTGTCAGGGAAACTTTGGGAGTCCGACTCGTTGATAAGGGAGCGGAAGACTGCCAGGCCTGAGGGGACGACACAGAGCCCGTCACAAGGGGACGTCTGGACCCACTATATCGAACACTCAAATAAGAGAAATCATATCGGTACTGAGCATACAGCGGCACGCTTTGTTTTCTTACATTTCTTCTTCTCCAGTTTAGCTTCGAGTGTTAGTGCCACGCGAGAGGCCCATTGGTCGTACGGCTCAGCACGCTGCTGCACAGCATTGATCATGGGAAAGAGGTCGTCCAGTGTAAATCTGTAACTACACAAGCGGGAGAGAGGCATTTATAAGCACATCTCGGTGATGTCATCACACCAGGAAGACTAACATGGGACACGCTAGCGGTATGTTTTACAACACCAGACACTAGCTACTTTCGGTTTCACCTACTTCAGTGTGTAGTTGGAGATGGGGCAGGAGCAGAGGTCCTTGATGTGGTGCAGACAGACCAGCACCCCGGGGCTGCAGGGACATGTGATGGCCGACAGGTAACAGGTGGTCCTGCACTTGGCACACTGCCGCTCGTCGTCCTGGAGGTGATCGTATTTTGCCTCCTTGCAATCCAACACTCCCTGAGGGAGCAAGACGGCGACAGCAGGATTACCAACACAGGCATTCACCGTAATTTCTCAAAATTAGGGATGGGCCGGTTGTTTCATAATCAAGCGATTGCCAGTCATCGACATACATGCAAAAAAAAAAGACAATTGCCAGTTGTTAATGTTTTTTCTAAAATGTCTACCTTCCATATATATATACACACACACACACACACACACACACACACACACACACACACACACACACACACACACACACACACACACACACACACACACACACACACACACACACACACACACACACACACACACACACACACAATCCCTCTCAAACAAAGCCGAAAATACTTCTCCCTGAAACAATCTGTCTCTGAAATTGACCGTGCTCCTCCCAGATCTGGGAGGGGATTGGGCAACATTGCAAAGCAACCATTGTTTTTAATTTCCCTTTTGCAGTAGACTATGTTATAATAATAATAATAATAATAAAAATAATAATAACAATAATAATTCAAACAACAACTAGGCTACTTCTACTACTACTACTAGTATTAGTAATAATAATGCATTCAAACGGGTTTTTAGCACCACTGGAAACATAGTTACATCCCCCTGCTCGTGCCTCAAACGTAGAAGGTGAACATGCTTGTCTTCTTGGCACGGAAACCTTGACAAAGTCAACTGAAAATCGAACAGGTCACACATTTTCCTTTGTTGATTCCTTGTTTGTTCATTTAACAGGGACAAGTAGAATAAATGGCGACTGTCCCAGAAAAGCGCAAAAATCCCTTCGATTTGATTTCCTTTTATTATTTAACACTACTGTACTTAAATGTTATATTGTTTCACATTCAATATCTGAGAATGTTAAGAAAGGCCATCTAATTTTATTTGACTTAACTCAACCGTCGCAGTCTAAAAGACCTGGACAGGTAATGCAAGTCTGTTTTATTTTGTTTTAACATAGCCCACTTTGTTTAGCACTGTAAAAATATTTTTTTGGATTTATTCCAAAACATGTTAAATCTTTGTTCTGTTTAAAGAACTAAGTGTTGGTAATTATATTAAACTTATAAACGAAAAAGGAAGCATAACCCCACCAAGACGAGATGAAAATGCCAATCGATTTGATTATTGGGTGACGATCGATTTGCAGCAAAAATCTCATGACCAGCCCAACACTACTCAAAATGTATTATTTATTATTATGTATTGTGGAGACACATTACAATTTCACTTTGGCCCAAATAATTTCCAAATCTAAGATCACATTTAATCTACAGGTTAACTCCAGCTTTAGAAGTGTAGTGACAGAAAACATAAGCCCTCCCTTCATTGGTGTAGATGACATTGAGCAGCCTCAAGACTTTTTAAATAATCTAAAATGTTTACCCATTCTAATTTGTCTGATCCCTCTCTAAATACTGTATCTTTTGTGCTTGCATGGCATCAGAAAACACTAACCAGACACAGCCAGACAAAGAAACAAAGCGCCTCCATGTTCCAGGATGACGTCTGGAACATAATTGCCCGTAACCTTTTGTTTTTGTTTGTTTTTCGTTGAAACACTGCGGTTCTTTGAGATTAACACACACACACACACACACACACACACACACACACACACACACACACACACACACACACACACACACACACACACACACACACACACACACACACACACACACACACACACACACACACACACACACACACGATCAGCAATTACGTGGTCGAAAAACTGTTTTAGATACTGGGTTTGATAACGTCAGAAACGTACTAACTAACTCTAATGCAGAATCACTTGTCTGATAATATTTATATCCAACCATTTTTTTGTTCAAAATTAGTCAACATTTTTGGGTTGATATTAAGACTTGTCTTTTTAGGCTTAAAATATATATATATAATATATATCCCTACATCTGGTCTCTACACTGCTGAAATGTGTAGAGACCAGATGTAGGGATGGACTGACACCACAGTTATACAGGTCCAGAATCCAGCATTGGCAAGAGACCACAAGTACCAATCCCATTAATTACTTTTACGTAACAGTCTTAACAGGCTAACTGCCCACCACGTGCCAGAGTCCAAAGGTAAATTTAGAATTGTCAATTTGGAGTTTGCCGAGTTGCATTCAACTTCTGAGCATTTCTGGTGGTCATCCATATCATCCATCAATCTCATGAAACCACCATAAAACATGTCTGAAATGAATTGATACACATATTCAGAGAATTTGAAATTATTCATTTAAATATGAAAGTACATAACACCTACTATATGGCTCACTTAGTTGTTTTTAAGTATTATATTATTTAAATATTTTTTTCTGTGCTTCTCTTCTCAAAAAGTTAATTATTGTAACAATTAAAGATGGCGGTTACAGTATTGAATGCACTTTAGCTTAGCTTAGCGTAAAATGGCGGAACACACTACAGTGCAAAAATGGATACTCCATCACTACATTCCTTCATTACTCTTTCTATTGTCATATTTAAAATTAATTAAAAAAAAATATATATATATATTTTAAAAATATAAGATAGTGCGCTATTACTGCTGTAGGGGTCCATTACTGTAACAATTTGTACTGTAACAATACTGTAATTGGTTCTTTGATTATTTAGTAGGTGTTGCGTATTTTAATATTTTGATGAATTATTTCACATTCTCCGAGAATATGTGTATCAATTCATTTTGGACATGTTATATGGTGGTTCATGAGAATGACCTATTCAGTATCTCTAGTTTATGTGCGGCGGCGAAATGTGACTTGGCTGCTTTAACCACACTCAAAGGACAGAACTGTGTCACGGTATTGCATGAAAACCACTCTCACCATCTTCTTGACTTTCTCCCTCAGCAGCTTCTCCTCCCGGATCATGAGGCCCATGTCTTTGTAGACGGCGGACGCCAGGACCACGTCCAGTGTGGCCGCTTTGGAGGCCATGTTGCAGACCATCTCGTCGTGGGAGAAGACGTTGTATCGATGCAGCAGACGATAGTGGTCCACGCACTGCCTGCCGAGAGGCATCTGGGAAGGTGGAGTGCGGAACATCGGTTTGAAAGTCAAACGCAGATTCAAACTAACACCTACTCAAAAATAAAACAAGGAGGAGGAACGATAACCCACCCAGTCCACAGTGCAGAAGTTGACGGCCTCAGCGAAGTTGAAGCCCTGGTTGAAGCCGCTGTGGTAAGCTCTGGGGAAGGTGACTACAAACTCCCCGGCGCACTGGTTTGTCCTATAAATCTAGGAAGGGTGAGGTGAAAAAACGTTATTTGTCAAGTCACCTTGTGTCAAGAGAGGCGAGAAGAGATGAAGAGTGCAGTTGTGTTGTGTTGTAGCGGCGTACCGGCACTCCGTATGACATGAGTGTGTTGGGGTTCATGATGGTGACCAGCTGGTGGAGGAGGTCGGGCTGGGACTCAAACAGTTCCGGGGCCAGTTTCCTCATCACCTCCTCCAGCTGCTCGGCGGCAAAACCGGGAGCCCCGTACCAGGTTTTGGGCTCTCCCCTTGTAATGACAGAAAAGAGCTTCCGTTTAAACTTAACGCTTCCAACCTGAGGTGACAGGATCATGGGGAAAGTACTTTCTTTCGGCGAGCTTACCAGTGCAGGTAGTTGATGGAGTAGCTCCAGTGGTCCTCGATGTGCCAGCAGAAGGAGGAGAAGCACATGCCCACGTAGAGCCACGGCAGCGTCATCCCACAGATGTCGGCAGTAATGTGAGTGAGCACAGAAGGGTCCATCATAGCCATGTTGTTGAGGTTCCAGCCGCATTTGAGGTATTTCTATCCAACAGATGGAAACTCTTTGTTATAGACAGATTTTTTTTATCAATCCCCAAGGGAGAAAGGCTTGGGGGGGGGGGGGGGGGGGACACAATTAATAAAGTGGTTGAATCTTTCATCAGAATGAAGACTCTGCGTGTATAAATGACCTCGTCCGCCGGGGAGACCTTAAATCTCCCGTTCCGGATGGGGAAGCCGCTCCCGAACTCCTTGGAGGCGATGTCGGCTCCATATTCCACGGTGACGTCCTCCTCGATGGCTCCCACCAGGCGCCAGAACTCCTTCTCCACCAGCTCTGTGGGAACCATCTGTGAGGAATAAAACCAAAAGCATTCAGCAACATAATTCTTGCATTAACAAGAGGCTGAAAAACCTTTGAAGGCTTTCGAACCTTTCCTACTTACATGAACTGGCATGTTGAAGTAATCTGACTTGAATGCGTCAGCCATTTGCCCAAACGCACGCAGAGAGTAGTCTCTGAATGCTTGTTCGAAGCCGAACGCCTCCTGAGGTTTGCTGCATTCCTGCTCGGAATAATAAGCAAAACAAATCAGGATCATTGGTGGGCCAACGGCTGCATCGATCATCACCGCTTCCCCCCTTCGCAACGTCTGTACGTCAACATAATGTTCAAATAGCTTATCATCTATTGCGCTGAGAAAGAGTGAGTGCAGGACAAGTAAACAAGACTTAGCATCAGATTCTAACCTGAGCCAGACATTTGGGACATCTCCAGTCTCCCTTGGGGACGTCTTGGAGTGGGGGGATGAGGCAGAAGGTGTGGTAACTGTCATCGCAACCGTCACACAGCAAGAGGCGCTCTTCGTCCGCCCCGCTGGCGCACACCAGACACACCACCAGGTCCACCTGTGGAGAGGAGAGCATGAGTCAGGAGAGCATGAGTCAGCCGGTCCCTTGGATCCAAATAGAGAAAAAAATCAAAAATAAAAAAAAAATCGCTGTGCATGTTTGAATGTGCTTTACAAAAGGCCAACAGTCAAATGCTATCCAGTCATGCACTGGAGACTTCTCCCAAAGTGTCTCTAAGATGCTTCTACTCACCGGGCTCGGAGGAACTGGAGGAATGGGAGGTTTCTTGTATCGCGACTTGTTTTTCTCAGCTTCAACCACGGGTTCTTTCAGCTCCACTGGTTCTTGTTTGATGGCAATTGGAATCTCTTTCTCTGCAAGGAGCAGCAGGGATTACGAATGGGAAAATGGATATTTCCATTGACACATAGTGAGTGAGAAAATGCAGTCTAAGCATTAGCTTCCTGATACAGGAAGAGATAAAAAACAAACAGAAAAAAAACCTTTTCTTTTAATGATAGGTGGGACTTGCTCACATGGGACTCAAAGTTGTGTAACATGTCTTACCAGGTTCCGCCTTGGCAACAAAAGAACCCATCCTCCTCCTCAGGTTAGGCCTGTTCTCGCACGATTCGCCTGGTTCAAGCTTCACATAGACAGCCTAAAGAGGAGACACACAATCAATGGTGGTGTGGGTTAGACACGAAGTATGAAACCAAAGCATGTGGTAAAAAATAAGCAACTGAATAAAACGACTGTGTACCAAGTTGTCATTTTAAGAAAAGAGTTTGGAAATCGGATCGGTTTCTTTTTGCGTCTGACAGGAGATTTGAACATGGACATGTTTAAAACTAAGGGAAATCATTCGGTGGTTTATGTTCTATCAACCATGTGACAGTTAAAATGAACAAAATATTAAAAACTTAAACTGACTGCATTAAAAGTCACTGTTAGTCTTTATAAAGTCAAGTTCACTTGGAAATGAGATGTCAATAACAGAATAAGGTTATGGAAGGAGTTTATTTGCATTGAAGCATTTTTCTTGCTCTTATTCTTCACTTTTCTTTTTACAATCTCTTGTACCGTTACTGACATGGCAACTTCTACAACATTTTTAAAAATTGCATTTCAAACCTTTGATTAAATAACGTTATTTTTTCAGCATTCTAGATTGGCAGAAAAAGGCTTAAGTTGGGCCGGTAGATGTATTCATGGGGCCAAACACTAACTTACTGGCCCAATCGGGATGGTACAAAAAAATCCTTAGAGGTTGAAGGCAGTACTTACTTATCTCCCTTTTAATCAAAATATTGGTTCGTTTTCTTTTTCAAAGGGTTTCTTTCAATGAATGTGTTGGTTGTCTGCACACCAAATATATGTGTGTTTGTGGTTATCCCTTTGCACTACACTAACCTCGGATTTCATGCGCTTGGCTCTGCGGGCGTTGGGGCAGGCTTCACACTGCTGGGGTGGTCTGTGGACGGGGTCGTGTGGCTCGTGGGGCTTGTGCTCTGTACTGTCAATGCTGTCCACTGGGGGTGGGGTTGGTTTCTGGATCTTCTGTAAGGAGTAGGTTGATTTAAGATGACAAATGACGCAATTATTATTATTATTATATTAGTATTACATTTCACTGCATATATGTATGGAAGTATGTATATGTATGTGACAAATAAAAATCTTGAATCTTGAATCTTGAATTAGACTTTTCTAAAATGCAGAGACCACATTTCACCGGTCACCATCCAAAGCATGTGCATGTGTGTATGCATGTGTTGTAGTGAGGATTGAAGATTCTTCTTCTTCTGTAATGTCTTGACTTAAAATGCTTATGTCCGTCACTCCAGAGGACGGTTCGGAAGTGGAATGTTTTGTTTTTTTTAAAGACTTAAGTATTGGCAGAATCCTAATTTCAGAGTCTCACAAAAGCAACTTCAGTGGGTTTACATGTGCAGTGGAAATGGCTTACATGACCAAAGAAATTATTATGTCTATAAACCAGAAGTAATCACACTCTTACTGGTGATCAATAGCTAAATAAATAAGATGTAACAATTTGTTATTTTACTTGCTGAGGACTGGTGGACATATAGAGCTATGCTATACAGAATTTGCAATAATAAGGTTGGTCAACTAAAGAAGAGGTTTAGTCATGTCATCCCAGAGGAAAGGCAACAAAAACATGCTACATGGGAAAGCATAGACAGCGTGGCATCAGTGTAATACAATGCATTAAATATCTGTTAGAGGGGAAAAAGGGTCTTGCAGTTATTTTAATAGCTACATTTCCTGATATGACTTTAAATGCTTGACAATATATAAAAAGAACAAGTTTGCAATAGATTAATTGTTTAATTCATGTATTGATATTCTCACAGAGATCACTGTATATGCATTTCTGTTTTTTCATATTTAAATGTTGGTTGAATTCTGATTAAACAAGAAACATGATAGATAAGATGCCATTGTTGTTTTGCCAAACAACAATAGGCAAGATAGCCATAGGTGAACCGCAGAATCCTTTGTTGCAAATTAAACCTGAAAGGCCTTGGAAAATACCTTTTCATACCCCAAAAAGACACACTATGGTGGATGAATTGAACAAAAACTGCAATAACAACTGCATGATAGTAAAATGTCTTGCACTCATCCCAAAAGCAAGAAATCTGTCAGACATCAGACTTCGAGGCTTCTTAATCATGACACCAGCATACCTTTTCACGTTCAGGATCTGCCTCCAAGCGCATCGGTTGGGAAACTGCATCCGGTACCTGTGGCAGGAGAGCTGGGGTAGTTAAACGATTTAGAGTGACCTGCTCCCGAGGCCACACGGAACCAATCCATCTCCTTAATCAGATCTCTTCAAAGCTTTTTGTAATGAAGGTGCAAATTTGAATTTCAACTTGACCCGACACCAGATAATAAACTGGCAATCAGTGTTATAGTCAATGAATGACTTATGTGATATGAGAAAACAAAGTAAATAATTACTTCTGGCCATTGCTGTTTATCCACATTCAGGACACTTGGCCATCTAATGTTGACCGGCAGTTGAACCCACGCAGCACTAAATTGCAGGTTGTATATTAAATGCAATGTAAAAAAATGCTTCTGTAAGTAGCTATATGGCCAAGCAGTCTTCAAGCAGCAGTTACAGGTAAGACAATTCCTTGAGGGATGTTTTATCAGCACAAGCCCCAGTGACATGTGGACACACTCACCAGGAGGTTTGTTCCATTCTGAAAGAGATTGTAGGGATAGAGGACTTTCTCGTAATGCGCCCGCAGGTGAGAGCCAATGGCCTTGCCTGGGGCAAAGCCCATATGAATCGCAATCTTGGTCCATCGCCTGTCCCGACACACAATATCAAATCCGCCCTCGTCCGCGACCAGCTGGAAGTAAATGATGGCTCAAGGTCAAGCAAGATTCAAGAGGTTACATTAGTGATGTGTGTTCAATAGTGTGTGTTTTTCAGTGTGTGTTCAGTGATGTTAGTAATAATAATGTTTGTTTGTGTTGAAATTCAATAAACATCCACCTTATATAGCTTGTACAAATCCAAAATCTTCCTCTCCACATGAGGAATTTTCAAAGCACATCCCTGCAAATCCCAAAATTTGGCAATTTGGTCCAAGAAGTTAAGTTTGACTCTGGTCTGTGCCTAGAAAAAGAGACAGACATAGACACATACAGTTAAAATCCACACACACACACACACACACACACACACACACACACACACACACACACACACACACACACACACACACACACACACACACACACACACACACTATTCGAGCAAATCACAAAGGTTACAAGCTAACGTGATTTAAAGAGTTTTTGGAGAAAATCCCCAAAAATGTTTTAATTATGATAAAATTATAAAGATGATACACGTTGGATGTTAACATTCCAGGATATGCATTGGTGTGAATGTGGATATATATATATATATATATATATATATATATAGGATATAAACCTATGGAATCTTGAATCTATTTTAATCTTAAATAATTGTTATTCATTGAAGCCAATAAAGGATAAAACGCATATTTTAAACTGAGGATTGTTTGATGTGGGATAATATTATTTCAGGAAAATACAACCGTAATACTCTTTGTACAAAGATTTTGTCTACTATAACAAATAGAGCCTTTTTGGCAATAATATTAAATGAGATTGAACCTTCACTCCAAAATAGGCTCTAGATCTCGGTCAACATACAATAAAATACAGGCACAACTACAGTGCTTACCTCCAGTTCGTTGAGCCTCTGGATCCGAGGAACAAAGTGAAGTTTGTCGACGTCACATGCAAATGGAGGCTGCCACCCCTTAAAAGCCAAAGAAATAACATTTAAGATGTGGCACCGTGAGGTCAGAATGTCCTGAAACCGCACTGATTTGTAATGGATATTATTATGAGCTCCATATTTGCTGTTATAACAAACACGCGGGGCTGTTTAAGTTTTAATTTTCAGCATAACAACATTGAATGCAACCACACCACAAAGCACAGGGACAGTAAATAGTAACACAGTAAATTATTTTCAGCTCAAATCCAATGTCAAATGATGATTGTGTGCCATTATTACACACGGTCCCCTTTTCATAATGGCAATTCTCAATCATGGAATGAGAATTTCCAAGTTCTTGTTATAAGTCAGGAGGCAACATCCCCCACTGACACACAAAATGGCCAGATGGAAGACTCTCCAGTCCTGCTAGCACAAAGCCAACATGGAGGACAACACCCCGACAGGAATCAGACATCAGGAACATTTCACATGGACCATGCTGAAATTACACATTGTGCCATTTCATAAAAATCCACTTGGATAATAAAAGATTCAACACGACTTCGGGTTTCAACTTGGAAAACAACAGTTGACCCAGACGATGATGGATCACACACACTTCGGAGTGGACTGATCCTTGCAGATCAGTATCTACTTATTGGGTCAAATACATTTATTACGTAAAGGGAAATGTCTCGTGTTAAATGTTGGTGCATTGTTGTTGAGATAATTAGCATTAAAAAGAACGCTTAACAGTGGGGGGTAGGGGGGGGGGGGGGCATGATCAGGTTCAACTAAATTCCGAACGGCAGTTTTTGTTTTGTTCAGAAGAATTATTGATTGTGAGTATTGCCATCGCATTTATTAAGTGTTTACATAACAATCCTCCTCGATCGGGCATCCGAACGCCTTCCGCGGAGACAGCTGTGCGTGGACGCCGCGTGCTCGGTGATGACAGGGACATTTTAGACGTAGACACTTCACATTTTTCAAATCACAACTGCAACTGTGCATTGAAAGCAACGGGGGGGTGGTTTCAAACGCTTGATACCGAGAACTGGCATCGTCGATGTCAAGAATTGGCAATGTTGATATCAACAATGCGATTTCTTCATATCAAGAATGTCCGTTTTTGATATCAACAATGTGTTTTATATATATATATAAAATAGCAGATTTACAACTAGTTCGGTCAGAATTGCAACTGGTTCGAAAAAGTGAATAACTGCTCAGACGGCGTGCCATAATAACAGGGTGGAGAGCTACCTGCTAACGCTACATGCTAACGCTAGCTAGCCGGAGTGGCCAGCATCATCACCCTAACCCGGGCTTTGTTGACACCTTGCGAGCCACAACAACGCCACCGCGGTTCCAACACGCCGCCGTCCCCGTGCCGCCTCCGCCGGGTCACATCTCGGCAAAGCAGCCCTCGGCGCGTTATAACGGGGAGCTAGCAGCACAAAGAAGCAGCAGCGCCTCGGATCCGCCATGTTGAATAGTCCCTTTAAATCCCCCATCGCTGCCCGTGCTTGGTCCATCTTCTGCCGCGGTCTACACAGACGCGCCTCGCTATTCGACACCCGTGCGGCGGCGCTTTCGTCGGTGCGCTCGTACTCACCGGAGGCGGGCGGACTTTGCAGATACCCGTTTTCTCGGCGATCGGACGAATCTTGTTGATGAAAGCGAAGGGATCTCCGAATTCTTCCCAGCCGGGCTCGAACACCGGGCACTCCGGAGGCGGCTGGAACTCGTCCGGCCGAGGCTGGGACATCGTTAACGAACCGAGTCGAGAGCTGCGACGATCAGAGCGGTCGCAAAAAGTGTCCGTTCCGCTGTAATGTGCCCTATTCCTGTTCCTTTTTCCCCAACGTCAATGTCGCTCAGCCAACGTCAATACGAGCAGCTTACACACACATACAGACACACATACACACACACACGCGCGCATACACACACGCGCGCGCGCACACACACACACACACACACACATCCACGGATAGTGGAGCGACTGTTCCAAGGCAGTGAGCACGTCCGCTCGAGAAAATAGTCACCAGGATAGTTTCTTGGGGGGGGGATTCATCGGTTGATTAATATTTGCTATTGAAACCGATTCGTCGAAAATAAGCACAGCGGGAGTTTTTGGTCGAAGATTAAGCACGGCGAATATTTTTTCGCGACGTATAATTCACTCCTGCCAGCACCGGGTAGTTTCTTTTGGGGGTAAGATATTCTTATTCCTATGAACCTATTATTGACAAGTCGGTGCTACTTAAAACACATTAGTTCTGTAAAAATATAACAAGCATAGTGTCAAAGTTAATTAACTCCATGAAACGGTGATACATTATAATCACATTTACCCAACATAACACATTATGTATGATGCAGGTTTTTTTTCATGGGATTTTAAATATTTTTTTATATCGATATTTTGGCTCATCCAACACATCATCATCCAAACAGCCCCCTACATCGGCTGATATGTTTAATTGAAATACAGTTATAGTAAAAACGTTTTTTCGTATGAACTTCAGTAATTCTGAGTAAAGTAGTCTAAATAACCGAATATTTCCCTATTTGCAACCTCCCCATTGTGACATATCTAATGTTTACAATTACGCGGAGGGATCTTTTCAGGTGACCCCGTCACGGCTACCGGGACTACTTTTTTAAATAGTCTGTGGGACCGACATGACTGGTTCGTCCTTAAAGAAGGTTCGTAATAGTTGCTGCTTCGCGGAGTTTTCCACTGCGTCGGACGAAGTAAACGTTCATATTCATATTCATATTAGCTGAGGTCTATAGTGAGATCTTATGGTAACCACAGTCCACAGGGAGTGGACTTTTTCCTCATCGCTTTTACATGATAAGATGAGGTGCTCGCCATACTGTATTTTTATTTACCATTATATATATATATATATATATATATATATAAACTATAATAGTTTCTAGTTTCTTATATAGTGTAAGTCGCTTTGGACAAAAGCCTCTACTAAATGAATGAAAAATGAATTGAACTAGATGAATCCTTAATTAACTCAACCACTATTGACCCCATGTCTAGAGCAAGATTTTATTTTTATTTTAAACGTAATATTTTCCAACAAAACAAATCTATGTGGTTGTTTATCCACACCACGAAAGTTCTCTCAAAAGTTTCACCGAGAAAGAATCAAGTTTTATTTTGAGGCAAGAAAAAATACATTGTAAAAGCATTGTAAAAGCATTGTAAAAGCGTTAACATTGTGATACATTTTGGGGTTTAACAGGTGCCAAAGATAACCGCCACCATAGCATTAATACTCTTGCCCCACTTCATCATCTTCATCATCTGGGGTGAATAGACCCAGCTCCTCATAATCCTTTTCCAGACAGGCCAGGTCTTCTCTGGCCTCGCTGAACTCTCCCTCCTCCATGCCCTCGCCGACATACCAGTGGACAAAAGCACGCTTGGCGTACATGAGGTCAAATTTGTGGTCCAAGCGCGCCCAGGCCTCAGCGATAGCGGTGGTGTTGCTCAGCATGCACACCGCCCTCTGCACCTTGGCCAGGTCTCCACCAGGCACCGCGGTCGGAGGCTGGTAATTAATGCCAACCTGTTGAGAGAATGTTTGAGAGGAAAAATAACAAAACATCAGGAGAGGTCTTTATTGATGGCGATCGAAAGATACAAGATTCAGAGTGTGGCTCACCTTGAAACCAGTAGGGCACCAGTCCACAAACTGGATGGAGCGTCTGGTCTTTATGTTTGCGATGGCAACGTTTACATCCTTGGGAACAACGTCCCCACGGTACAACATGCAGCAGGCCATATACTTGCCGTGACGAGGGTCGCACTTGACCATCTGATTGGTCGGCTCAAAGCAAGCGCTTGTGATCTCAGCGACTGTCAGTTGCTCGTGGTAAGCTTTCTCGGCGGATATGATGGGGGCGTAGGTCACCAGCGGGAAGTGAATCCGGGGAAAGGGGACCAAATTGGTCTGGAACTCCATCAGATCCACGTTGAGGGCGCCGTCGAAGCGAAGCGAGGCCGTGATTGAGGAGACGATTTGGCCGATCAGTCTGTTGAGGTTGTTGTAGCTAGGATAGTCGATAGACATGTTGCGGCGACATATGTCATAGATGGCCTCGTTGTCCACCATGAAGGCACAGTCGGAGTGCTCCAGGGTGGTGTGGGTGGTCAGGATGGAGTTGTAGGGCTCCACCACAGCGGTGGACACATGCGGAGCTGGGTAGATCGCAAACTCCAACTTTGATTTCTTTCCATAGTCGACGGAGAGACGCTCCATCAGCAGAGAGGTGAAGCCCGAGCCTGTCCCTCCTCCAAAGCTGTGGAAGACGAGGAAACCTTGCAGCCCCGTGCACTGATCGGTCTGCAGAAAGAGATTCTCATTTTAGTAGCATTCTACATCAAGCATAAAATCAACGTGTCTTTTGGAGGATAACATGACTAACATGGATAATTACAAGTGCTCCAAGCTGAACATCAACTCTGAATATTTGCTATGGCAACATAATGCACAAACCCTTTTATAAACAAATGTGCAAAATTTATCACATGGAGCCTGATAATGTGTTCTGTGTCCTAGACATGTGTCATATGCTGTATATAGCACATTGGTCTGATTTGCAATAACAAGAGAAAGGAAATGTGTATGAATTGTAATAGTATTATGGTTTGCCAGAACAGTCAATGTCAGGGAATCAGTGTTAATAGAGAACAAATCTCAAATTTTCATTAAGCTTATGGTGACAAGATAAGGCGAGAGCGTAGAAGTATATCATTATTTTAAACCTCATGTGATTATAATGTGAACATTTACAAATCTGAGTCTGGACAACAAGAAAATCCTCACTTAAAGCCCACCTTCAAGCAATTTCACATCCCGCTTTTCACTTAACTGAAAATGGGTTGGTGGTAAGTAATTGAATGTCATGAAACAGAAACACCATGGCAACCAGTGATAAACAAGAAGAATTTTCACCAACTTTGATCTGTACAAAATGGCGTATAAAGATATTATTTAGACTGTGAATGTTGTATTCAAGTTCAAGTTCAAGAGATTATCTATTGTGTCCAAAACCACAATATGCATCAAGTAGTATGTGAAAAATACCGGGATGACACGCTACCTCCGGTGAAATACTGTAGTATGTGAAAGGTTTCCGTCAACGTGCTGAAAGGAAGTGGTGCTGCTCTCTGATGTTGTAGTATGGCCTGAAAACTCACTGTTCTTTACTCAAGTTGAGTAAAAAGAAGCTGGACGATAGTATGCATATGTGGCTGGCATCACCATACAACACAAAAGCATACTTGGTGACTTGTAGTGAAAAAGCCGTAGTCGCTTAGTTGCGAAGAGGCAGAAGGAGTGTGAAGAAATACTTTGATTTCATGGTGAGTGCTCAAAACAGTAGAAGGATCATTGCACTGAATAGGGCGGTAGCGTGGACCAGAGGGACAAAGACAATTCATTAATCAGGTACAATTTTTGTTTAACCTTACTGACCATTTTACGGACACGCTCCAAGACTCTGTCAATGATTTCCTTCCCCACGGTGTAATGTCCGCGAGCATAGTTGTTGGCCGCATCCTCCTTTCCAGAGATGAGCTGTTCAGAGTGGAAGAGCTCCCTGTACTTTCCAACCCTTACCTCATCTGAACAGAGAAATAACTTCAATAAGCGTGTTCAAACTACTACTACTACTTAACACATTGGATACATCCTGGCCACACATACTGTATTTTGTCATCAAAATTATACAGTCATAAGTCACAAGTTCAAACCTGCACATCAGTCGAACATTTACAGCTGGTATCAATATACAAACTGTCAAAGTGACTCAGTCTACTCACTTTCTTTGGAAGAAAGAAGTATTTACTGCTTCCACAGGATGTGTTGCTTAGATACTAATGTACCATTCATTAAATCTTCCACCAAGATTTGTCAATGAAAAATCTTTTGTCGAAACAAAGCATTCACACTAGACAGTCACCCTGTGGACCGCAGGTAATGATCGAAAGTTAAATACACAGAATAAGTAAAAGTCACTCACCGACCACTGTGGGCTCCAGGTCCACGTATATAGCTCTTGGAACGTGACGACCCGAGCTTCCAGTGTTGAAAAAAGTATTGAAGGGATCCTCACGGGAGTTTTGCTCAGTGGGCAGATCCAGGAGAACACCGTCGGGCCCGACGCCGTGCTCCAGGCAGAAGAGCTCCCAGCAGGAGTTCCCTGTCTGGACGCCCGCCTGGCCCACATGGATGGAGATGCACTCTCTCTGAACACACACAAAGTAAGTTTTTTTATTCAAATATAGTATGAAAGCCATCAGACAATGGGAGGCTACAGCATACTTAATCTACTGTGAATGTGAATGTGATGAACTTATGTCGATTTCCGTATTACTACTGTAAGCATAAACCTGCATAATGATAATCTTTGGTGCCAGAAGAGACTCACTATTTTCTATTGGAAATCACTGATCACTGGAAAAGCATAAGTAAAGTTCTACAAGAAAAGTATACTACTACTATGACCGTCTAGTTCTTCAACCAGCTCACAGCATCTGAATGTTCTGTTTTGTGACAAATTTACCTTGCTTTTTTGGATGAGGAATGTTTTTCAATGACCGTGGCGTCATTAACGAACCAATAGGGGTGCTGCTTATGGGGGAAATAACCCATTGTTATATTTCACATAGGCTCCACCCTCTAGCTTCCTGCCTGCGTGCATGAATGCCTTATTTAAAATTTGAATGTAACCATCAGCCTTTCAGCTGTGGTCTGCAACAGAAAAAGGGCCGTCCGTCACTAATCTACTCCCCATTTTCTTCAGCAATCATTCACTGAAGAGTGAAGATATGAAGTACCTAGAGTTCCAAAGATCTGAAGATGAGCAACATTAGTGTCCGACCACAAAGGCCCTTTTCAGGGCCAGGCTCCCTTGGACAGTGGTGTGAGAGATAGCCTGCATATTTGTTGCCAGCTGACCAGTACGTATGCTGCTTCGGATGCCTACCCTCCCCTCCACGCCAAACAGGGAGCCGAAGACCCAGCGCGTCGAAGACCCGTGTGCAGCATGCACAGCCCTGCCGAAGGGTGAGCGAGACCACGGTCTCATTCATTTTTCATTTTAACGGCGGCGTCCCATTGCAGCAAAGCCCTCGACCTGTTTGGAGCAGGGAAGGAGGAACCGGAGCAGGATCTGTTCCCTCTGTCCCCCCCGCACCAGGCGGATCCCCCACCGGGAACATCCATTGTCTCCCTGGTGCCAAAGGTTAGCATGCCCATGGTCCATGTGATGGCCGCAGTCAAACATGGTATTATTTTCCAATTCACACTCTCGCACCTCATTAGTTTGCGACCCACACAGGTTTATTTAATTTTCAGTCAACCTCACCAAACAATTAACTTCACAGTTTGTTTGATTTGGAATCTTTGAATCTAATCTTGCTTTTAACCTTACATTGTTTTATATGAAGTACACACATTTAACACTGTAGGGTTACATCGGAATTCTTCTGTTATATTAATCATTTGTTTCTCTGTCTTTGAGTTGTCTTGCTTAGCTTGCTTTGTATTTTGTTATAGATGGTATCCATTGTGTTTACCCCGTGTTTGTTATTTTGTTTGGCCCAGCCACTATATACAAAATCTTCCCCATTTGTCATTGTGGCAGGTCAGTTTGTTCATTGCACATCTTGTTTAGATGTTATGTTGAGTTGAGTTATATTTTGTTGACCTCTTTATAGGTCTAGTATTTTAATTCTTAGTTTACAGTGGTTTTTCCATTTTGTGTCTCAGTCTTTGGTCCCTGACAGTCATCTGATCCGCGCCAAATTCCCGAGGCTCATTTGCTCAGCGAGGCATCCCCCTCCCCCATCGACGAGGTTCCTGACAAAATGGTGGCGGAGGTCTACAAAACCACATCTGTTACCAGAAGGATATCCTCTGCCCGCAGTTTTCTGCCATCAACCGCTACATTGACTGTGCCGGGCCTGCACCTGGCTCACTCCAGGCACCAGTTTCCACCTACTCCCCCTTTACGGTTGTTGAGGGAAGAGTCAACACCCAGGCGATGGGCATCCCTCGTCTGGAGGCCAGACTGGCAGCGCTTCTCCATGCTGCATGGCAGATGGAAAGGAAACCCACCCTGCCATATAAGTGCTACAAGCTCCTCTCTGGGTTTGCTGAGAAGAACTTTAAATGTGTGGCACAATCAGTGGCAGCGGCCAACAACATTGTCCTTCTCAATGCTTCTCTGGGCACCTTGACAACAGGCAGAGAGACACTGCCTGAGGTCGATGAGGTGGTAAGGACCTCCAGCACCATTGTTTACCTGACCCAAGCCCTAGGGGTATTGGCAGGTAGAGCCACAACTTTGGCCAGACAGACCCAGCATGCGCCGTGGCTGGACCTGCCCTCTCCTGAAGCCAGAAAAGAGGTTGATTAACAGGCAGCTTGCAGTGGACTGGTATTTATATTGAGTGACTAACAAAGGAACGAGCTGAAGGCAGGGGAAACCAAGTAATGGGAAGGGAGGGACAGCAAGGAAAAAGGGAGTGAGCAGATCTGAAATGATATGGAGGTTAGTGACATGGCATGAGGAAATGACCAGATGAAAATAAAACATCAAAACAAATATAAATACTGCGAGATCAGGGAGGATTCATGACCGAACTGCCCCCCCCCCCTCTAGAGACATTCCCTGAGGGTCCACCAGGCTGGTCTGGATGGTCTCAGTGGAAATCCTGGATGAGGAATGGGTCGAGGATGGCACATGTAGGGACCCACGACCTCTCCTCATGGCTGTACCCCTCCCAATCTACCAGATACTGAAGACCCCTTTCTCTGTGACAAGACCTCGGTACGCAACTGACCATGTAAGTGGGAGACCCATCGATAATCTGGGTGGGCAGTCTGGAGGAGGGCTGAAGCAGACTCTCCTTAAGCGGCTTGACTCGAGACGTGGAATGGATACGAAGAGACTGGGGAAGATACAGGCGAACAGCTGCTGGGTTGATGACCTTGGCTATGGGTAATGGCCCTACAAAGCGTGGGGCCAGCTTTCTGGACTCAACCCAGAGAGGAATGTCCCACATAGAGAGCCAGACCTTCTGTCCCAGATTGTAGGCGTGAGCTGGGGTGCGGCTACATTTGGCTGATGTCCGATAGTGGTCAGAGGTGCGTAGTTGTGTAGCACTAGCCAGCTGCCAGGTCAGTGACACTGCCGGATAAAGGCTTGGACAGATGAGACACTGGCCCTGTGTTCCTGCTCGGAAAACAAAGGAGGCTGATAGTCCCGGGAACACTGGAATAAAGAGGTCGGTAGCAGAGTTGGTTAAGATGTTATGGGCATATTCTACCCATAACAGTTGTCTGGACCATGAGGTAGGATTCCGTGAAACCATGCAGTGCGGCGCGGTTTCCATCTCCTGGTTCATCCTCTCCCTCTGGCCATTGGACTGGGGATGGAAACCCGAAGAGAGACTGACTGTGGCCCCCAGCAGACTGCAAAACTCGGTCTAGAAATGAAAAGTGATTTGAGGCCCCCTATCAGAGTCTGTGTCTCTATGGAGGCTGTACACTCTAAACACTCTATCGCATACTCTGCAGCTGAATATTGCGCCCCTGTCTGGTCCAGGTCACCCCACACACACCATGTGGACACCCAGCTAAACACAACCATGAGAACCATAACCGGGACTATCCGCTCAACAACACTCCCCTGGCTCCCTGTCCTATCAAACATTCCCCCTCCGCATATGCGGCAAGTAGAAGCCACTCAAAGGATGCTCCAAAAGGTCAAAGATTCTCCCCAACTACCAATCCATGCAGACATCTACAACCCACCCACTGCTCGACTTCCATCTAGACGACCAATTTGGAAGAACATCTCATCAGCTGACTTCGCCACCCAACTGGCTTGGAAAGCAGAATGGGAGTCCAAGGAGGTCCCAAACAAACATCTGGTGTCAGACCCCAATCAACAGGTCCCTGGCACCAACCTCCCAACGAGACAATGGTCTACGCTCAATCGCTTCAGGACTGGACATGGCCCCTGCTTGGCCAGCCTTCACAAATGGGGCAGTAGCCCCACTCTACTGTATGCTTGTGGAGAGGAGCAAACCATGGAACACATCATAGAAGTTTGCCCTCTTCAAAAACTGAAAGGAGGATTAGTCACCCTCCATACTGCAGACCAGGAGGCAACTGCTTGGCTTAGGGACTTTGCATTCTCTAAATAAAACTCTAAACACTTGCAATTTAGGCAGTGGAATAAAGTGAGCAGCCTTAGAGGACCTGTCTACCACAGTGAGGATAGTGGTGTTACCTTCCTATGTGGGGAGCCCAGTGACAATTCCAGAGAGACATGGGACCATGTACGATGGGAAATGGGCAGAGGCTTGAGGAGACCAGCTGGGGCTTGACCAGAGTTCTTGTTCTGTGACCATACAGGACATGCCTCCACAAACTCCTGAGTGTCCCAATCCATCGATTCCCACTGGAAACGTTTTCGGAGAAGGGAAAGTCCTAGCTACCCCTGGATGGTGAGCTAACTGCCAACTTGAGTGTCACTGCAGAACCTGAGAGCGTAGATCGGCTGGCACAAAAAGGCAGGTATCAGGGCAAGTGCTGGGAGATGGGTGGTTAGAAAGAGAGTCCTTTACCTCCTGCTCCGCCTCCCAGCTAACCACACCTACTATGCAGGATCAGGGCAGAATCTCCCCTGGCTGTGAAGGATAACCCTCAGCTTGGTAAACACGAGAAAGGGTGTCAGGTTTGGTGTTTTTTGTTCCAGGCGGTATGAAAGAGAAAAGTCAAATAGATTAAAAAACAGTACCCACCTGGCCTGTCAAGGACTCTCCGCTTGGCTGACTGGATGTATTTAAGGTTCTTGTGGTCAGTCCAGACAATGAACAGTTGCTCTGCTCCCTCCAACCAGTGTCTCCACTCCTCCAACCTGATCTTGACTGCCAACAGCTCCTGGTTCCCAATTTCATAATTGTGCTCTGAAGGGGATAACTTGGCACAGGGGTGAAGTTTTGGTGGACAGCAGCTTTCTGGGGGAGTAGGGCCAAATCTCAGGCATCCACTTCCACCACAAACTGACGGGAGGGGCAGGCAGGTTGAGAATGGGTGAGCCTCTTTAACTCACCGAAGGCCTTGTCCGCCGCAAGTGACCAGAGGAAAGGAGAAATTGGTGAGGTCAGTGGAGTGAGTGGTGCCGCCACCAGGCTATAGTTCCAGATTAACTTTCTGTAGAAGTTGGCGAACCCCAAGAACTTCTGCAACTTCTTCCTGGAGGCCAGTACTGGCCAGTTGATGCCCACCTGAACCTTGGCTCGGTCCATCTGCACATTCCCTTCAGCAACCAAAAAGCTCAAGAAGGAGACCGTGGGCACATGGAATTTGTACTTCTCTGCCTTTACGAACAACTTGTTCTCCAAAAGCCTCTGGAGAACGAACACACACTTGACATGGCGGACGTGCTCCAGGAAGAAGCTCAATACTGCAGTCGTAGGACGAAGAGGTGGAAGAACGGTGGCCTGAGCTTCAAACACCTCCTTCAGCTCCATAGTACTAAGAGGTAACCCAGAAAGGTCAGGAAATTCTACAGGAGGAGGAGATTAAGGGGCAGGAGACAGAGCGGATCTGAGGAATACTGAGTTGCAATGTGAAGTCCATTTTAGAATGAAATCCGTTCCCCAATTAATCTGTGGATTGTGTGTCAAGAGCCAAGGGAAACCCAAGATCACTGGTAGTTGAGAGGAATCTCAGGTGGAATGTAAGAGTTTCATGATGATTAGCTGATATGCCAGGATGTACAGGAACAGTACAATGGGTGACATAGCAGAGGAGGTGACCATCGAGAGCTCTGGTGTCGATTGGAGTCCAAAAACCTAGCATTAGCTCCAGAGTCAATGAGAACCGACATAGTGTGAGACAGCTCAGCCAATCCCAGCTGAGCTAGGAACAGGAGACGAGAAGGTCTTTCGGAGTGGTTCCACCACTCACCAGCACCCTCTGGTTGACTGATGGGCCCCTCTTTTTACCCGACAGTTGGACACGTAATTGCCCCATTTGCATAGTACAGACAGCAGTTCTCCCTTCGGCAATGCTGTCGTTCCGCTGTCGTTCCACTGACGACAGCCTGGTCCTGATGAGCTGCATGGGCTCCGCTGAGTCACTAGGGCTGCTCGAGGTAGGATCTGGCAATGAAATAGGTGGCGATGCTGGTGGTCGCGGTAGACCTCCGGAATTACTGGTCAGCAGCTTCTCATGCTTCCACTCCAGGAGATGTCCGTTGATGCGGATGGCCGTGGCGATGAGAGTGTTCAGATCTGTCGGTTTCAGAACCGCCAGCTCGTCCTTGATTACACCAGTAAGCCTGTGATAAAAGGCATCGGCCAGCGATGTGGAATTCCAATTGCTCTCGGAGGTGGAAACCAGTTGCAGGTAGAGGAGTGACGGCAATGCAAAATGGAGTAGGCGGATCTGATATGACATGGAGGTTAATGACATGGCATGAGGAAATGACCAGATGAAAATTATACACGAAAAAAAATATAAATACTGGGAGGTCAGGGAGGATTCATGACAGGCCTCTGCGCCAGAGCCAAGCGAGGAGATCGCTTCTGAAAAAATTATCGCCCGCCTTCTCACGAAATTCCCTGGGCCCGGACCGGTCCCCGGCCTAGTGGTTGGGAACCTCTGCTCTACGGAGCCGGCACGGGACACGGGACGCACAGGCCTTCAGTGGAGCCGTTAGGGTTGGGGGTTTTCGGAGCAACGGGCCTTCAGACCAATTGCTGTTTGTTTTTGGAATGGAGGGCTGTCGGACAAATGGGCTTTCAGTCCCATGGGACATTTTTCGGACAATTGCAGTTTCGGAATAATGAGCTGTCGGAACAATGGCATGGGACCTGAGATCCTTGAAAGAAGAAGAAGAAGAAAGAAGAAACAGTCTTTATTCATCACGCAACACACCACACTATAACACATGCTTGCACACACACACACACACACACATGCTTTGATGGTGGCCGGTGAAATGGATTCTCTGCTTTTGACCCATCCTGGGTTGTCCTTCCTCCGGGGGCACAGACAGGAGCAGTGGGCAGCATACGTGGACGCGCCTGGGGACCAGGTGATAAATGTCCATCGCTGGTCAGACGATGATGGGTGCATGTTTTTGGTGGGGGTCCTTACTGACGTGAGGTGGAGGAAACCCCATGTGAGCACGGGGAGAACATGCAAACTCCACACAGAAAGGCTCCTATTTTGGAGATAATCCGCCGGAGCACGGTGCCAACAGCGCCCCAGGCGGGAATCGAACCCAGGACCTTCTTGCTGTGAGGCAGCAGTGCAATGCACTGTGCCACCGTATCCCAATCTGCTCCTTGGGGAGCAGATTGGAGGCCGTGTGGCCCTTTGGTAGTGGCAGGCCACAGCCGTGGGCTGATACTGTAGGTACATTCAAATTTTCAGTAGGGTACCTACGTGCAAAACAACATTCTGTCACCAAAACCTTTGTGACAGGATGAAATAGTGGTCTAAAGTCTTAACTGTGCTGGCAGCCAAATTCCTATCCACCAACAGCTGGAGGAATAAAAGCAAATGAGGCAGGGGACATGTCGTGGGGTCCAGGTTTTTTCCCACACACACCAGTGTTGAAAAGCTTCCCATTTGGCAGAATATGACTGTGGTGTGGGGATGATCTGGTTTGAGCAGCCACACCTGACCTGGATGTAGGTGATTGGGATCAGAGTGCCTGCATACCTGTTGATCCCTACACATACTCAGGAGGAGCCTGCGTCATGACATGTGTCTATCTGCTCCTGGGCTAATTCCAGCTGGCCCACTCTCTACAATAGACTGGTGTTTACAACCACCCGTCTTCTGTGTCTCTGTGCCGGAGGGCCCTGAAAATGCCACTTGGGGGCATGTGGTAGGCGAAACTGCCACAATGTTGTGCGCACTAGATAGTGCGTACAACATTTTGAGAGAGACCCAGCCTCTCTAGGCATTCCCGTTCAGCAGCCAAGCCCATGGGTGCTGGACCATCACCGGGTAATTCCTGATTGCTCCCTCCGCTTGGGAGAGAGCGTCTCCTTGCTACGGGAGTTTCCACGGCCAGCCTGCTAACAGCCGCTGCAGGTGTGGGAACCATGACTGGTGGGAAGGCGTAAAGGAGCATTCTGGGCCACGGCCTATGCGCGAACGCGTCCACTCCCAGTGGAAGATAGTCTCGCGGGGTCATTGAGAACCAGAGAGTGCACCATGCGTTTCCGCTTGCGGCAAACAGATCCACTTCTGCTTTGCCGAACCTGTTCCAAATCCGGGCGACCAATTCTGGATGAAGGGTCCAATCAGCACATGCTGATTCTGCAGCAATGAAGCAACATTCTAGATCACTTTTTCACACTGTGAGAAGTTTCAGTGCGTTTATGTGGAGAGACATGTGGGCTGGGCACTGGCCCCCCACCACCTGTGACAGATGCGTCTGTGAAAACTGAGATGTGTGACGCGGCTCTGCCCAGGGGCACTCCTTCTGACAGGACGTGCAGGTTTTTCCAGTGTTCCAAATCGGGGGGCACTAAAGGCGCAATAGAAATCATGTGTCTCCACTGGTGCACAGAATCGATGCGCAGGTGGATGAACCACCTCCGTAGCTGTCTCATGTGGAGCAGACCCAGGGGGATCACCACGAGAGCTGTCACCACCCTGTGGGGTGTGACACGGCGGAGAAGGGCTGTCAGTCCCTCCACACTCTGTTGTGAGAGCCACGCTCTCATTTGGGCCGAGTTTAATTCCACTCCCAGGTACACAACGAGTTGGTAGTGGAATTAAACTCGGCTGAGGGGAGCTCTTTTTACAGTTTATGGAGAAACCCAGACTCAAAAGGTGCGGCAGTGTCCTAATCTGTAGCGCTGCTTCCTCCCTGGAGCGAGCCAGCAAAAGCAGGTCATCCAAGTAAAAAAGCACTCTTATCCCCATCCTGAGTAACGGCTGCAGAATGGTTTCTACACATCTGGAAAAGGTGCGTGGAGCCAGGGAATAACCGAACTGTAGACCGTTGTACTGGTATTGGATCTCCTGGAGTGAGAAGCGCAGGAATTTCCTGTGCTTCAGGATAATGGAAGTGACGTGAAAATATGCGTCTTTCAGGTCTCTGGAAGTGAACCAGTCTCCCTGTTGAACACATTCCAGTGCCTGTCTTATCGTCAGCATGTGGAATGGCCTTTCCATTACCACTTTGTTAAACAGTGATAAATCGAGGATGGGCAGCATTCCTCCTGTCCTTTTGGGAACCAGGAAATAACAGGAATAAAGCCCTTGATTTCCCTCTCCTTGGGGAAACCTGGAAATCGCATTTTTCAACAGGAGTTCCCGTAACTCTGTTTGAAGAGCAAGACGCTGTTCCTGGGATGACAGTACTGTTTCCAAAATCCCTTCGAACTGGGGAGGGCGGAAGGCACAGTTCGCCTTGTGTGTAACCTCTGCTGATCAGTCTGTCCATCCAGTTGGAGTTATGCTCTGATAAAGGGCGTGCATTTATTTGATGCGCTGCTGTTGTCTGGGAGACGAGCCAAGCCAGCCCCTGCTGCCATTGCCGTGTCGGAGTGTTCTCCAGGGCGACCCATGGGGGGCTTGGACCGAAAGGGCTGAGCAAAGTCTCTGGTGAGCGCATTACGGACAGACCCTCAGCCGGACCCTGCTGGGGAGGGGTTGTGTGATGGGCGGGGACACAGACATCATTAAGTTGCCGTTTAGGAAGGGGGTGCTCATAAACATGATGCTGGGGGGCGCTCATACTCTTACACACAGAAGGGTGAAGAGAGGAGATGCTGGGTGCAGGTAGGAGTGCCTTTTGTGCGCTGTCCATACAAGGCTCAATGGCTCTTGCAGGTTCAGCACTACACATCTCTTTTGCAGTGAAATCGGTGTGTGGGAGATTTGACTGAATGGTGGGAAATGGTGCTGTGAATCCTCGCTGACTATTAGCCGAAGGGTTAATGGCCGCCAGCTCACGCAGTGTGGGGGATGAACATAAAACATCTGCCGCTGAGGAGGCACACTGGTGAGACCAGTCAGAAAATCTGGTTGTCACCTGGTCTCTGCTGGAGGGAGGGGTTGGTCGCTGCCCGCTGAACATGCCAGTTCTCATTACATTACATTACATTTAGCAGACGCTTTTATCCAAAGCGACTTACAATTATTCAAACACCGACAGACGCAGCCATCAGAAGCAATGAGGGGTTAAGTGTCTTGCTCAAGGACACAACAGCATGCTAGCAGGAGGAGCCTGGGATCGAACCAGCAACCTTTAGATTACTAGACCACCAGCTCTACCTCCTGAGCTACCATCCCCACAGTTCTCACCCTGAATACCGACGTCAGGCATGGATCCAATGGAGGGATGGCAGGGAAACTGTGCTCCATAAAGTCGTCCACCTTGGTGATGCAAGCCCAGGTGGAGACTGGAGCTCTCAGCTTCCCGGGCTCAGCCACTGCCCCCGACTGGTAGGCCTTGATGGCAAGGAAACGGGGCCAGACAAGGTCACGTCCGGCCGTCCCGGCTGAGGTAAAGCCGCCTGCCATGTCATCTGGTGGAATTGGGGCTTGCACCAGAGGAACGGTGAGGTTTTCCTACTCAGCTGCTCTCTCTATTATTCCGGGGAGCTCCGGGAGGAGGGCGCCAAAAGCCAGCAGCGATATTGGCGTCGAGATGAGGACCTCAGCGAAAGCTGAGTGTGCATCCAGCAGGTTGTCATCCGGCTCTAGCCCCGCTGATAGGAGGTGATTCGCTTGGAGGTTCCATAGAGGGGGTGGAGTGGCCCAACTCTGGCCTTGCATAGAAGAAGTCGAGCGCTTCATTCAAGGAGTAGTGGTCCTGGGCAGGAACATCTTCCTCCGATTTGGCCACAGCCGCAAAAGCGTCCACCCTGCGCTGCTTCTCCACAAAAGGAAGGAGCTTGCAAAAGGGACACATCGCTTGAGGGGTGAGCGCTCGCATGTTCCGGTCTGAGGCAGGACTCACAACGGAGGGGCAGATCGTACCTCTGGATGTATCCTGTCTCGCACACTGGACACACATGCATCCCGCTCAATGAAGTAATTTCTTCTTCTGTTGAGTGTTGCTTCATATAGCGTGGCAGTGGTGAAGAAAAAAATGGGAGCCGATTGACGGTCGCAACCCATTATTTATACGCGAGATGCGTACATTAGTGGGGCCCACAATAGGTGGGTGTGGACTTATAGAGTACAGTGCTTGAAAGATGCATGAAAGATAAACCCACTAGTGATAGCCTTAAAGGGCGGAGCTTATACAAAATAGAACATAGAACTTGAGTTAGAGTAAGTTAACTATCGTTCCCTCTGACCTAGCTTTTAGGCATTATGAAGAACACACATAACCCTGTTAATTAACTTCAAGTTAATATGACCTTGTATCACATACGAAGCAATATCTATGCACTGTATACTGTGCGCTTATAAGGTCAGAAACAAGTCATCTTTTTGCAGCATGCATGTATGGAAGCAACAGTTTTGCTGCACTAACTGGATCGCACTCTGAAGTTTCTGCCGACTTCTGATTTGACGATGATGATGATGATGAAGTGTGGATTCCTGAACAGGACAATTCTTCCGTCATGACTTAGCTCCCCAATATATTGAACCTTAGGCCACACAGTCTTTAGCTTGTGTTACTGTGATCTTTCGTCTGACTCTTCTAATGCCAAATAACATTCAAAAATATCAATATAAAAACATGAATGTGAATGGTACAGCCTCATGACATGGCCCCACAGGTCCATTGACTAAAAGAACACGGTCATGGTCTCTGTCAGTGCTTGCGTATTAGTGTTAGGGTCAACAAAAGTAATACTTTGAAAGCGCTTCAGTTATATTTCTCAACATGTTTCATCATGTCAAGAATTCAGGCTTGGGCAGGCCAACCCAGACAGAGCTTCTCTCAAGATGATTTTCTGCCGTTGAGTGACATGACTGAGATGTCAACAAAGAAATGTTTAGTTGGGCTACAGGAACAGAATCTTACTCAAACAAAGAAACACAAAAAAGGCAGGATATTAAGAAGCAACTGCTGGATTATCCAACAGTTAAAATCACTTTTGTATGCTTTTGGCCATCTGATATTGAAGATGACACCATGAAACAATAAAAATAATTACAGTGCTGAACAACAATAATAACAGCAGCATCACTTGTTTCTAAAAATGTGTCTGGTGTACAGCTCAATCATCATCATTACATTAGCCATTATAATTATATTAAACACATGACACATTGGGTTCAAAGAGTTTTTCTTCGAAGATGAACAAATTAACATTTTCTTTCTTCCAGAAACCATGCAGAAACAAAATGTATATGCATAAAAACTTACCATTGTAATTTTCATTTTCTTAAAAAGAAAACCACAACTACATGATGATTATCAAATATGAAATCCATTAATTTCAGTAAGTTTTCATTCAGAAACAAAACATCAAAAATATAAAGTGTCTTACCATTTCCCTTCGGGTGGCTATTAAGCAGTAAGTTGTCAAAAAAAATTACAAAGCTTCACCAGGTTCTTCCTCTCCGCAGGGTGTCGGAACGCCTCTCCTCTGCAGCAGAAAGGTGAAACACTGAACAGGCTCGGCGTGGATCTCCCTCCCTGTGCAACAAAACTGGATATTCTACACGTCAGCTCTGCCCACCCACTGTGGCAGAGCATTGCTGCTACTGGTAATATCACCGCTGTTACTCATGGTGTTTTCAGCAAAAGCGCCAGAAGTCCAACATTCACACAGAAGAAGTTACAGGTCTATTACTGAACTAGTTTATTTTTTTATTGTCTTATCTGATCACCATGAGGGTGGGGAACCCAGGCAAAGCATGATTAATGACTACATTGCAGATGAATAGTTTATGAGGTATCGTAAATATATCCAATTTAAAAAAAACAAAACAATCAATAAATTCAACTGTCAGTCCAAACATGGTGCATGGAAATATTTTGCACTTGGTGAGCTTTGTGTTCATGATTTAAAAATTGTAACTGAGTTTTTTTTAAGAATATCCAAGAAGAAATGCATTATATCCCAGCTGTTGAGTTGGGGCCGCTGTGTTTCTTATGCTGCAAGAACTCGAGAGACTCACTCCGTGTAAAATGTAGTCATTTTCATGTTTATTTACTTCCCGAGCAACAGCGAATTCCTGACAATGTGACCTGTACGTACACATTCAGATGAAGTTTAGGACAAACACATGCGCTTCATCCTCAATGGTTTGCCTTTTTGTCTCTCAAGAATATGACAAACACATTAAAAGTTCTATTCAGTCATGTCATAAAACAGTATAAATTTCAAAATATATGTTCTGTCTCGGAACAAATGACGAGTAGCAAATTTTATGTATTAAAGTGATTTGACTGTGAAAGCTCTTCATACAGAAAGGATAAAAAAAAAAAAAAAAAGAAACAAGTCGTAAAATGACTGACCCACTAAAGTCTTTGAAAATGCTCAATTGTACTTGACAAACATGATGTAACAATCACAGTCATACTGGGAGGCAACATGGATCTTTACGGTTAGATGTAGGCCAAGGGCATAAGGCGTGTAGCAGCAGATGGAGTCTCAATCGTCTCCGTCTTTTCACCCCCCCCCCCCCAACATGTAAAAATATATTGCACTTTGAAGACAAATTCAATGAAATAATAATCTCACGGGTCACGACAGCAACAAGTGCACGAAGAGTCATGCAGGTGGTGACGAGTTCCTCGTGACGCGCTCTTCTGAGAGCGAATCCACCAGGATGCGGCAGAATCTCTGTGGCACATTCCACGGCGAGAAGGGTTCACACTTATGAAAAGAATGCCGCTCAGACAGTTGGTTATTTTGTTTGACTGTAACCATTTTCATACTGGCCACCCAGTGACTCCCTTTGTGGCCCTGTCAGTGGCAAATTAACCGAGTCTAGCTGCCTGTCCTCTTCACATACTTTTATTTTTGTAAAAGTTTAATTTAAGTTAATTTCCTTGGCAAAGTTCACTTTTCTCGTAGAACACACACTCCCGCATCGCAGCGTTGCGTGGCCATGGAGGTGACAACTTCCCAGTTGTCAATCACTGGGTCATAACACTCAATGCTACTAAGTAATGAGTTTCCATCATATCTAGAGAGAAAGACAGACACACACACACACACACACACACACACACACACACACACACACACACACACACACACACACACACACACACACACACACACACACACACACACACACACACACACACACACACACACACACACGATTAAGATCATCACAAACAGCAATGCTACATTTCAACATTCCATCCTAAGCACTATAACAATGGACATGATAAAGTGTCCATTAATGGATCCCTCAGTGTTATCGGGTGTGTATTACAGTACTTTTTCTTACCCAGCTATAGCGTAAAGGCGTCCACGAAGTACCGTTGCTCCAACATAACATCGTGGAGTCGTCATACTGGCAACTGTCGTCCAATAGTCTGTTCTGATGTTGTACACCTCCACTGAGTCAAGGTGCGAGGTTCCGTCAAAGCCTCCCACCACGTATATGTGGTCGTTGAGCAAGGCTACACCAGCTCCTGAAACGGCATCGAGGCTATTAGCCAAACTAGGTCTGTTTGACAATCCCACAAGATGAGTGACCTTTGAATATTTCATCATTTATCTTACCCCAGGAAACATACCTGACCGCTTGGTGGCCATAGGGGTAACGCTGGTCCAGTGCCCTGTGTGCGGATCGTACCGTTCCACTGAATTCAGGATATTCAAACCGTCATAACCTCCTGAGAAGAAATAACAGAAAATTTGTAAGAACACGGTAGCTAGATTTGAACCGAGTGGCGAACCGAGAACAGACATACATTTCCATGTCAGGAAAGCGTCCGCACCTAAACAGTAAATGAGTCCACTGGCGACCACCAGCCCTGCTCCCTCTCTCGCTGTTTGCATGTCTCCCAGCATGCTCCACTGGTCGATGTTTGGATCGTAGCGCTCCATGCTTGTGTGTCGACGGCTGCCGTCAAAGCCTCCCGCAACATATATCATGTCTGTCAATGTTCCACATAAAGGAGAAATGTCAAAGGAATTAGCTGGTTGGGTGGGATTTTCAACACGTTTTCATCGAGAAAAGCCAAATATTTGTTGAGTTTTACACACTAAAAGTGGTACAATTTTATTCGGACTGTGTATAGGAGGTGGTCTACCTCCGAGCGTTGTGGCCCCAGCTAGGCCACGGCGGACATTCATGGTGGCCACCGTGTACCAGACGCCGTCCTCATCTGCTGTGTAATCCAGGCACTCCACAGAGCTGAGCCTCGAGCGACCATCATAGCCTCCGATGACGTACACTCTGTCATGGAGGGACACCGTGGCCACGTAGCGTCTCTTTCGTGCTATGTTCTGCAAACGACATGTCTTGGGTCAGACAACTGGGTAAATAATTTTTTTTTTTTAAAACACAACTCTTACAATGTTTCACCATTCAATATTTTGATACTTGCCGGAAGGAAGCTCCATTCTTGGGTTTTGGGATCATATTTTTCAACAATGTCAATCGGAGATTGTTGACTGCCAAAACCACCTATTACCAACAGGACTTCTTTGGCACCTGAAACAGGCAGCGGATTGAGTTTACACTCTTTGCATCTGGACCTAACCGCCCACAAATGAGGCAGGCTACAGGGCGTGAACGTGTACGACAAAGTATACTGCTCTGAAGGACAGGAGCCGTGCCTAGTCTGGCTTGTGTGCGTGGGCCTTGCATTTCACTCCTCAGCTCGGGTCTTAAGTGGAATTTCTTGGCTTCATCCACAAGGTCCCGACACGGAAGACTGCACCGAATAAGTGGCTGAAACAGGTTGAAATGCACTTGATTAATTGTGATAGTCACTGAGGGTAATATCCCCAATGTCATTCCTTGGCTGCAAGCCTGGGGCATTATAATACAGTGGAGAGAATATCCTTTGAACGAGCCATTCGCCTAACCTCAGAGTCTATGACGTCTGTGATGTAGCGGGGGGTCAGCAGTGGCAGTCGGACATATTCAAGCATATCAGGCAAATACGGTTCCCTCTCTTTCCGGTTGTGTTTGACCCAATTTAACACCGCCTCAAATACAGGCTCTTCAGAGTCCACCTGTATCCGAGGAGAAGAATCACAGCATACAAGAAACTTCAATCACAATAATGATGATACTACATAATCAGCTGACAGTGTCATTTGGTAGCCCTGGCAAAAGGGCTTGTAACAGTTAACTTGTCAGCAAAAAAAAGGAAATTGAGCAGTAAAAGAGCATAGTACAGTGTAAGTACTAACACCTGGTGGCATTTATATGAAGTCTAAGGTAAAACTGTACATACTAAATGGTTAACCAAGCATTCAATTCTAGAGTGGGAAAGAGATTTTTCTTGGAGGCGAATGCAATCAACATGTATAGTCTGGCTTCATTTTAAAATACCTAAAATGACAGGAAGAATCTTTTTGAGCGGATTGGTGATCTATAAATCATCATGTGATAATAACCATGTTTTGACAAAACATGACATGCGCTTCGAGACAGGAATTTCCTGTACACAAAGGCAAACTTAAATCAAGTTCTCTTCTCTGCAATTTCATTGTCAGCCAAATCCACCAAATGCAGGTATTGGGGCCCCCTCACTAACTGAGATTACAGCAGGTCAGTACATGCCATATTCTTTTCCCACTCCAGTTTTTCACAATTGAAAGCAGTGAACAGTCTACAATTGTATACCTCGACTATGTTGTTTCATGTATTTCTACAATATTTTTTGTCAATGTCAGTTGCTGCAACTATAGAGATCTGGGAGCAAATGACATGAAGTGCCAATTCCCAATATTCTTGGTATCCCCCCCACCCCACCCCACCCCACCTACCTGGATTTCATCACATTTTACGAGCTTTTCAACTTCTGTCTGGCTGAGCAGCATGAACTCCTCATGTTGAACCACCTCAGGGAAGTGTTTCTGGGAGAAAAGCTCAGCCGCCTGCATCAAGTCGATGCAATTGTGCGTCTCTGCAAAATCCCGAATGCCGAGACAGTTGGAGGGATCGAGTTGACTATCCAGAAAGTCACAACATGCTCTCTTCACCCCTGGGGAACAAAAAAAGGTACATTTCTTCATCGAGAAGCTTTAAGCCGTATTTAGAAATGACTGAGGCGACATATTGAAAAACGCAGACATGGCCGCTATACAGCGACTAAACAGCTATAGAGTGATTAAAAGGAAGTTGGAGCGCAGGTTATTGAGCTCAGGTCTCGGGTCAGACACATATGGTTACCTTTCAGCTGCAACAAGCACGCTGCGGGTAGCAGTTCTTGTACGTTCTCCACAGTGACGAGCACAGTCTCTGTGTAGACAAAGTCTAGAAGGATCTCCATGGTAGATGCCGTGAGCCCCTGAATGTCAACAAAGGACTTCCCCTTCTCTGCAAGCTGAATAACCAAAACGACATAGACACGGCAGGTGAAATGACAAGGCAGAATTATCATGATTTAAAAGAATGGAAATTCTCCACCTGTCCGTCTTTTAAGCATAGCTCATTTACTGTCAACTCTATTTATTGTCAACTCTATTGTCTTTCAATTCTCTGATCTGACAAAATGATGGTGGTAATTCCAACTGATTATTGTGTTCAAATAAACAAGATTTATTTTGGCACTTTAAAGCCTCGATTTCTTAAAAGGCACCTATTATGCTTTTCCTTATAATCTGTCATATACAGTATATAATGTAACAATGTGGGATGTTCATATTTGACGTGGCAAAAGTGTCAAATAACAAGGTAAATGAATGACAAAGTTAATCGCTGTGAACAAAATCCTGAGGCTTCCTACTGCTCTGAACGCTCAGTCTTCAAGGGGTTTTTCTACTAGCCGATCCGCTGTGCATTTCTCCAAACAAAACCAATTTAAAAAAAAATGTGTTTTAATTGTAGATGTATGTATTGACTTTATTTTACGATGTCGAAACAAAAAAATCCCTGCGTGCCAGAGTGCGTCGCTGTGCGGCGTTCGTGTCTCCCACAAGCCTGGAGCACGGCAACCAAAGTCGGAACTAACTTTTAAATTAGGCCTTGTAGATATTAAGAGTGAAGATTCAGCAACTGGATATCTTATTTCTCACCTAAAATGTGTTCAAAAACATATTTTAGTGTACGGATAAGTTGAAATCAGTGATGATTTACAGAGTAAATAAAACTCAGCCCTGCGTAAAGTTCAGACCCAATTGGCTCACAGACCACGGAACTTGTGCTAATACCCCAATGGCTCAGAACTAGGGGCTTGGCTGCTCATTTACAATTAAAGCTCACACACACTGAAACAGCCAGTTTTGAAAAACTGTGTTTTAGAGGCAGGTCACAAAGGCTCAAATGCATAATCGGAGCGGTATTTTCGGCAAAAAATACACCTCAAAAACATGTTTTTAGTACATTGATGACCTATATTAACATGTGTAAAAGGGAGCATAATAGGTTCCCTTTAAGAATCAGAATCATTTTTCTGGCAAGACATTTGGAAGGGTCGTAGAAATCAATAATTATCTTATGGTCTGTATGGCCTTGATCTGTAATACTTTCAATTGTGTGACACTTTCATGAAGGATGTGGTGAAACATCCTTTAGCGGACACTTTCTGATGAGTATGGTATTTTATTATGTTTTTGGATTGTGATTCGATTAAATTAAATGTGGCATTCTATTCACGCGGCAATAATACATCTCAGTATAATCTCCCGTTTAAACAGCCGAAATAAAGTCAAATTTGAATGAGCACTACACTTGGAGCAGCAGCAGAATTTTGAAAGCTACCTCACTGGTGAACATGGCACAAAAGTAGTCACTGCAGGCAGCCAAGACAATGCGGTGGGCTGGAAAGTCTGTGTTCTCCACCCGCAGCGTGATGTCACAGAGTGTGTTGCTCTTGCGAAGTGCATTCATTGCATTAAGGATGGATTTGGCATGGGAGTTTGTCATGATGTCCTTGGGAGCCATGGTGGTTTGAGGATAATCTCATGAAGATCCTGAAACGCAGACAAACCATGTAAACATACACCCACTGAGCACTTTATTAGGAACACCTGTACACCTACATATAAATGCAATTATCTGATCAGTCAATCGTGTGGCAGCAGTGCAATGCATTAAATCATGCAGATACGGGTCAGCAGCTTCAGTGAATGTTTGCATCAACCATCAGAATGGAGGGGGGACCCCAGTGTTTTCAACCGTGGCATGATTGTTGGTGCCAGACGGGTTGATAAGAAAAATGATTTGGTTTGAGTATTTCTGTAACTGCTGATCTCCTGGGACTTTCATGCAAAAGTCTCTGGAGTTTATTCAGAATGGTGCGAGAAACAAAAAAACCTCCAGAGCGGCAATTCTGCAGACAGAAACACCTGGTTGATGAGAGAGGTGAACGGAGAATGGGCAGACTTGTTGGAGCTGAAAGAAAGGCGACTGAACTCAGATAACCGCTCTGTACAAGTGTGGTGAGCAGAAAAACATCTCAGAATGCACAGCACATCGAACCCTGGGACGGATGGGCTACAACAGCCAACAGAAACCGAAAGCTGAGGCTGCAGTGGGCACAGGCTCACCAAAACTGGACCATTGAAGACTGGAATCTGGATTCCTGCTGAGGAACACAGATGGTAGTCTCAGAATTTTGCGCCAACAGCATAAATCCCTGGACCCAACCTGCCTTGTGTCAACAGTCCAGGCTGGTGGTGGTGGTGGTGTAATGGTACGGGGAATTTTTTCTGGGCACAATTTGGGCCCGTTAATACCTGTCAATCATCGCTTGAATGCCACGGCCTATTTGAGTATTGATGGTGACCATGTGCATCCCTTCATGGCCACAATTTACCCATCTTCTAACCACTACTTCCAGCCGGATAATGCACCATGTCACAAAGAAAAAGTTGTCCCAAACTGGTTTCATGAACATAAAAATTAGTTCAATGTTCTTCAGTGGCCTTCCGTCACCGGATCTGATTCCAGTAGAACACCTTTGGGATGTGGTAGAACGGGAGAGTCGTAGCATGAATGCAATCCCATCACATGGACCAGAATCTCAAAGGAATGTTTCCAACCTCTTGTGGAATTCATGCCAAGAGGAATTGAGACTGTTGCTAGCAAAGGGAGGCCCTACCCAGTAGTAGTATTAGTAGTAGTTGTATAGTGTTCTTAATAAAGAGCTCAGTGAGTGTATAGTATAATGAGCAGATAGATACAAGGAGGTACAGTCAAAATGGATCCACACACAAGTGAATCTAATTGTCTCTGAGAAAGCTTCTTACTCCTGTTAACCTGGAAGAAGTACTTGAGACCTTTTACTGAAGTAAAAATACAAATACCCTGACACAAAATTACTCCAAAAGTGCCACATTCCTACTGAAGTGAACGTATACACGTACCTATTCTTAAACGTACATAATGTATTAAAAGTGAAAGTACCCGTCAGATTCCAGATTCAGTGTCAGTGTCCTGGTATAACAAAAAAAGTGTGTGCCCCCCCCCTTCTTTTTTCAGCATGGAAGGATTGTCAAGTGGGGAATCAGTGCAGACTTGTAACTTAAGCGTTCGTTTATTGTCATAAACAATAAAGGCAGGAAATGACAACCCCAGTATAAACCATTCGCGCTGTCATGAACCCCTTTCTTACAACAACAACAACAACAACAAGCTCGCTTATGCTCCCTGTATCAGAGCCGTGGGGGTGGAATGAACTTGACGTCTGCAAGTCAAAACGAAGGCTGCGTTTAACTTCCGAGCAAACCAGAAGGGAGCCTAACGGCGGCCGTCGACGCCGCGGAGAACCGACGAGAGGAACGCGGACGAACTCGCGGCGGGGTCCGTCCTACCTGTCCACGTGTCACTGGTCCTTTCGAACGTTAAGAGCGGCGCGGGTGTCCGACCGTTAGCAACAAATCCAGCCGCACACGTCCCCACGGCTGCGGCTGGCGAACGTCGGGTGGTGGTGGTGGTGGTGGTGGTGGTGGGGGGGGGCACTCGGCTAAAGGTAACCCATGCTCACATCTACCCGGAAGCCAGCTTCCTCAAACGGTACATACGTGACGCGGTGCTATTCCCACAAGATCAGTTCTACAACGAGGTCGTTTTCACATCGTAGGGCTATAGCTAGTTAGCCTAGCGTCAGCAGGTCACCGCGGCTCTCCGGCTCCTACACAAACAGCCAGCGATGGGAATTCCGGACCTTTTCGGGGGGAGCCAGATCGTTTGGCTCAGCTCGGCAATAAGAGCCGGCTCTTTCGGCTCCCACGCGGCTCTAGATTCGGTTCCCCCTTCTGGCGCTTCAGCCAAATTCAGCAATGTTTTTTTTGACTTATGGTCGGGCATGTGTGCACAAACCCTTCCCTCCAACTAATCAGTGCAATTATATTAAACCTTGTAATTTCCAGAATGGCCTCGTTTGACGTTATGATTGGTATAAAACAAAGAAATAACGCAAAATAACATTTTCCCATCACATTGATGGTTAAAGAATAGCGACGACAGTTATTGTTTTGCGCTCCGCGGGGAGGGCGACATCCCGAAGTCTCGCCGTGCGTTCACGTTACCGCCGAAGCGAAACGTTTCCGAATCATATTTGACAGATCCGTTATGGGATCATCCCAGCATTCAAAAAAAACAACAAAAACAAAAAACAAGAAGGGAACATAAATCGTCTCTCGGGCGGGATCCGTCGTTCGTTCTTTTTTTTTTTAAAGGAGTCGGACGGAGCCAGAACCGACTCGTTCGCGACCGACACGTCGCTCCGAGCAGCCCGCTCCCGCCGCGCGGCCCGTGGGTGCGTTTCAATCCGGAGGAGAGCCGCTCTCCACTCGCCCCGTCGTCATGACAATACTTCATATTTAAAGCGTAAAGCGGTAACGTTTTGCATTGCGCAATGGAGCACGCACACACACACACACACATTTATTATTGCGTCTCCTTCTCCTTCTTCTGCCCTCCTCCTCTGTTCCCACTGCGTGTGTGTGTGTGTCTGTCCTGAGACAGGGAACAAAATAAGGAGAAAAAAACCAAACCAAAAAACGTCCCCAAATATCATATCCTTCTATCTATTCCATTTTATTTCGATTTATTTTTTATTGTATTTTATTCTATATATTTTTATCTTACTCTATAAGTATTCCACTTACTGTATTACGTTTTAGGAGTCAGTTAGTCGGTCTATTAGAAAGGAATTTTCTACTTTTTATTTTATTTTATTTTTAATTTTTTCCTAGGACATATTGTGCGCTATCACCGGGTGCGTTGCATTACATTCCACTGCGTATATGTATGGAAGTATGTATATGTATGTGACGAATAAAAATCTTGAATCTTTTACCCTTTCAACTCTTCCCTCTTTTTGTTGAACACAACTATAAAAAAAAACAGCGTCAGTAGGACACCGGCGGCGAACGCAACAGACTCCGGTTCGACCTACAACCCGCTTGTTTGTCCACGTCAAACCGCATCCACGGCTCCCGGGAGCTTGCGCTGCGTTCGCGTCGCGACTTCGCGGGTCGGCGCGGTCGGTCCGTCGGTGGGTGTTCCCGTGGGGTGGGGGGTGGGGGGAACGCGGACGCCCGCGGCCAACGCGCGTTGGAAAGCGTGCGTCCCCGCACAGAAATAAGAATATTAAAAAAATAAAAAAAATAAAAATGACAGAGTAGTTTAGATGTCTGAAGTTAGAAGAAAGACGTGTCCTAAAAACAACAACAACAACAACAACAACAACAACAACAACAACAACAACATGTTCGCCGTTAACGGTGTGCTGTCCGCACTTTCCCCAGACGGGAGGGCCGGTTTTCCCGAGTTCGGACTTCAAGGGAACGCATCATCGTCAAGGACAGTCGTGACGCGGTCGCCTGTGGGAGGGGCCTATTGTGTGTTTCCGGTAAGACCAGACCCAAAGACAACAGTGTAATCTGGAGTGTATCGCGCTAGCAAACATCGCTCCTTTCCAACGGTCGTCGACATCTCGACGCCTGTCGCGATATTCTAACTCCACTTTAAAAAAAAAAAAACAACAAAAAACAAACAAACAGGAAAAAAAAACAACAACAACCGAGTAGCGAGTAACGGGGGCGGCGGCAGTTTGAACTGCGATGGAAGCCGAGTTCCGCGAAATCGATGAACTCGGGAGTTGGAACGCCATTTACCAGGTAGGTGTTTTCGGTGAACCAAGGTGGGCTTTGCCCCCGGGGCGGCGGGCGGGGGGAGGGGGCGACGGGCCGGGGCGTGTTTCGCCGGGAGCGTCACCCGAAGCGGCGAGCTACCGCTGGTGCCTTCCCCCCCCCCCGTTTTTCTTCTGACGTTGTTGTTGGGTGATTGATGTGTCTGCCTGTGTGCGGTGCGGGGTGTGGGTGTACACGCCCGTCCTGGTCCGGCTTGGAACTCTGCAACACGTGTTTTTAAATGCATACAGGTAGAAAATGAGCCCGTACAGCCTGCAGGAACCGACGTGCACGCTTGGGCGGTTTCAGGCAAACGTATGCAAATGTGTCTGTATATTCTGCTGAGTGAAATGTAATATACAAGGAATTTGCCTTTGTAAGGGTTGGTGCATTGTTGTCCAGACAGCACAAAAAAAGCTCGACAGTTTAAAAAAAAAAAAAAGCGAAACAGAATATACAAAATTTGTTATATGCAATGGTTTTACTATAACTAGAATTATTATAACAATGACTATAAAGTAATAACATTTGTGACATTGGTGTTATTGCGAGTTCCCACACGTTAAACCCTCCAAACAAAAATCCTCTTTATTTGTTCCCTCAAAAATCCCCTCCCGCAAAGTGGCCCCATGAGGGACCTTCTGTTGATGAACCTGTCTAAATGTATTATTCTCATTATTTATAAACGATTTATTTCCCCACAAATTCTTTAGAGATAAAAAAAAAAAAAAAGTGCACAGTGTGCATGCAGATGTTTGATTGATATACATATATTTTTGTAACCTGTAACAATAGAGGAACATGCTATACCTTTGATACTGTATGAAATGTAATTGTAATGTTTTCTGTTTTCCTCACAGGAAATCCGACAGCAGTCGAGTGAACTCCCGTGCAAACTTGCCAAATTACTGGAAAACAAAACTCGTAATCGTTACAGAGATGTTAGTCCATGTAAGTAACACTTCCCCGTCAACTGCAATCGACAAAATGAGGAACCGAAATATTCACGTAATATGACATTTAGTCCAAATTCAGCTCTGCACGCTCAACTATTGGATTAGTATGTCTTAAAATATTATTAAGGTATAATGCCATCACACAAAATGCCGGCATTATCTCCATTGCAGATGGAATTGCTTCATGTAGAGATTTGTCTTACAATTTATATTTTTTTCAATCAAGGTTGACCTACAATGTAATGCACATTCTAGAGATTTACTGATTTGTCTGTAGAAGTTGGAATAACCATCCCTAATACCTGATAAATCAGTATTATTTACAAATAGATGAATGCAATGTTTTGGCTCTTCTTTTTTGTCAGCGTCGCAAGCCAGCTGTCTATGAAGCAGTCGTTTCAGATAGGATATGCAAATAGGCACTTTTAAAAGCAGGGTTATTCAAGAAGCCATTAAAGAGGTCAATGGATATGGAGATGGTTGTTGTTTAAATACGTTTTAACCTTTAGAGGAGGAGGAAGGATGCAACTTGACAGTCTGTCATGTGTAGTCACGAAGTCATTCCAACCGGTGCTTTGTAATGATAGATATGTTGTGTGTGCTGTGCAGTCGTGTGATCTTTGGCCCATGAGATGATATAGTTTGTGTACTACCGCATATCAGTTTATTTTAACCGAGTGTGTCGTCCTCTCCCCAGTCGACCACAGCAGAATCCGCCTGCAGCTCGGTACTAATGACTACATCAATGCCAGCTTAATATCTGTGGAGGAGGCACAGAGGAACTACATTCTTACTCAGGTAAGTACTAAATCTGAGATTCCTCGTGAAACAATGCACTATTTATGGGATTCAAGGCTCTCCCCTTGGTTTCAGCATGACACATGAATTCCTGCCCCTCTGTCATATCCCGAAAGATGCAAGCTATATTTAATAGGTTAATCCACCAAAACCGGAATTCACAGGCATTATCCAGCAATCCCTCTCAGCTCGGGAGCTGCTGTTGGTTGCCCTTTAGGCGTTGTCCTTGACAAATGAACACTAGGAAATAGGAAATAAGGAAGGAACTAGGAAATAAGGGATTTCCCTCAGTACCACACTGCAATAGTAGTTCACGTAGTATTTGAAATCACAAACAAAGCGGTGTCAAAATCACATGAGATTAGATTCTACGGTGGCAGGGTTAGGGGAGTGCAGGTGGAGCTGAAGAGGATGCGCGATCCGCAAATGATTTCACTGTGCAGTTCAGTTCTCTTCCCCTCTATTTGGTTGGTGAAGGGAATTGGGTGGTTTGATGGTAGATGGAGCAAAGTGTGGTTTAATGTACTTTGTCCTTCACTTTTAGTGTTAGAGTGGTTCGGGGGGCGGCGGGGATTGACGTAGCTGGAAGCGGAATTCTTAGATAAATGTTCTTATCCTCTGCTCACAAAGTTGGGGTTAGGGTTCAAGGCCTTTCTGACCGGTCTGTGGGTATTCCCGGCCAGGTTCTTATATCCATTTGAGATCCAGCTGAACAACAATGTCATCCATTTTAATTATAAAAAATTAAATACATTTTCATAAAAAAAAAAAACAATAAAAAAAAAATGCTGTGTTGTTCTGTTGACTTCTTGGTTGATTTTCTTCATATTTGTCAAAGTCACAGAGTAGACGAAACCGTCAACCTTCAGTTTGATGCAGACAGTTTTCAGTTTGTTCCGTTCACCTCTGATGGGAATATTAAGTGATGGTTGTAACACTATCGGCCTCTCTGTTCAGGGACCGCTTCCCAACACATGTGGCCACTTCTGGGAGATGGTGTGGGAGCAGAGGAGCCGTGCTGTAGTGATGCTGAACCGAGTCATCGAGAAGGGATCTGTAAGCCGCCTTCTCCTCGCCTCCGGTTTTAACATTTTCAGCGATGCCTTTTACCTCTCATGGCTAATTTTTGTTTCTGCATCTAAACCGTGGTACTGGTATATATATTTTTTGTTTTGTTTTCAGATAAAATGCGCTCAATATTGGCCACACAGAGAGGAGAGAGATGCCATATTTGAGGACACCGATTTCAGGCTCACCTTTATTTCAGAGGACGTTAAGTCCTACTACACAGTCCGTCAATTGGAGCTGGAAAATCTGTCTGTAAGTTTCAACCGTCTTGTTATTTCTCCTACTTGATGCCTATTTTCCGTCCTGGGCTAATTGCCCAAATCTGTCAAAAATAATGATAAAAAGGCCTCCCGTTGTTCGTACACAGCCTGTTGGCAGAATTGTAAAGCCTTACTTGTTTGGTGAACTGCACAGCCATCAATGATTTTTGTGTAAATGCAGAAGCCCACATCACTTCTGCATTTAAACATACCTTGTATTGCAGACACCCCGGCTTTGCTTGCTATGCAAGTTCAAGAGATTATTTGTCACATACATATATAGAATATCTATTCCTGATTTTTTTTTTTAAGTAGTTTTATGAAAGTCAACTTAGATATGTTATAAATAAAGACTGTGTTTGACAAATTTGACTTAGATATATTCAATGGCAGACGGTAACCGTAGCAGTGCATGCTGCCATTTATGAAACATGGATATACAGTATGTACTAAAACAATGTGTGGATTTAAGTGTGAGGCAAAGTACATGGAGTGCTGCGGTGAGTTTTACTTGCTATGCAAGGTTTCCTGTACCACATTGTAAAGTTGGAAATGCATGTACTGTATATTAAAATTAAAAAAAAAAAAAAAAAAAAAAAAAAAAAACCATCCCACAAAAAAAAACCCCAAATTACTTTATACAAGCATGGACCAACAAATATCACTTAAATGGAAAGTGACCACTAAAGAATGGTATTGAAAGCATTTACCATCTGATTCTACATTATCACCAAATCTGTAGTAGTGAAGTAAGTAATTTTGCCTGGGAAGTTTCATTTACACATATCTCGTGTCCTCCCAAATTTTCGAACTAAAGCCATGGCTGAGTTTTTGTTTTTTATTCCTCAGACACAGGAGACTCGGGAAATCTTACATTTTCACTACACTACCTGGCCTGACTTCGGGGTGCCAGAGTCTCCAGCCTCCTTCCTCAACTTCCTGTTTAAGGTCAGAGAGTCCGGGTGTCTGGGCTCCGACCACGGCCCGGTGGTGGTGCACTGCAGCGCGGGCATCGGACGCTCCGGCACTTTCTGTCTCGTAGACACCTGCCTCGTACTGGTCTGTACACCGCTCTGGCACTAATACCTTAAATAAGCGACTCTCCTTTCAATTCTGTCCATCGTATTTGATATTTGGCTTCCAGGAATTCCACAGCTATGCGCCTCATGTGTTTTCCGTGCTATTTAGATGTCCATTCGCAAGGATCCGTTGTCCGTGCGGATTCGTGACGTGCTGCTCGAGATGCGACGCTATCGTATGGGGCTGATTCAGACAGCCGATCAGCTGCGCTTTTCCTACCTGGCCGTTATTGAAGGCGCCAAGTGCATCATGGGGGACCCAACTCTGCAGGCAGGTCTATTCTTGTACATCGTTTTGAGGCATTCGGTGTCTGAGACGTGTTTTCACACGATACATTACACAAAAAGAATGTTTCTAATGTTTCTAATTCTAATGCATGTATTTTAGAAGTACTTGGAGGGATTTCTCATGCTCAAGTTTCATATTTAGGAGTCATGGAAAGAGCTGTCAAATGAGGAAGATATTCCCCCGGAATTTACACCCCCTCCGGCTCCTCCGCGGCCCGAAATAGATCCTCACAACGGCAATGTCGCGCTACCCTTCTTTCCTGAAAACAATGAGATCATTAGACAGAAAATACACACTCTTGGGTAAATACCATTGACCTGACACCAACGTCAGCTTTTTTCAGTCAAATCTACTTCCTATTTTTACGTTTTATGTTCTGTGTCTTTTCTCAGTGGATCCTGATCCTCTCTCTCTTTCTCTCTCCCCTCGTTTCCTCGTGCAGGACCCTGCCGGACCCCGAGCTGAGGAGGAGGAATATCGACGACCCGCAGGCTCCCACGGTGTCGGGCGATCAGGCCGCGGGTCATTCAGAACCCCAGGAAGATGTCTCCAAAACGGCGGCCAACTCCCAGGAGCCACACGAGACAGGACAGAGCGAGCTTATCCTGGCGGCCAAGCAGCAAGAGAAGAACTCTCCTGTGCCGGGGTCCTGGCCCCCGCCCCTCGTCAATGTGTGCCTTTGCACAGCATTTGCATTCGGTGCTTACGTCTGCTTTCGAGCCTGCTACCACTGATACCTCCGGCTTCTCCCGCTCACTTTCCCCCTCAACTGTTTCCTTGCAGAGTGGACATGGCCGGCTTGCTGGTCGTCTTTGCTTCTGGGTTTCACTCTGTGAGCAAATGGATTGCTTAGACCTCGGTGGATTGAGGTTCATTTGTTTTTAATTTACTAATGCCGTGCAAAGGGGGGGCGCGTGATGTCAGAGGGTCGGTCCTTCCCCTGTGTCGACCAAATCCTCCCCACCCTTAAAATTGTCAGTTTAGAAGCTCAGGGCCTCAATTTTCAGGTGTCACATCCCAAATGCGCGTGTTGACTTAAACATAATAATGGAGTCCACATATTCTTACCCCCTTTAAAGCAGTGAGTAGAGAACGTTTTTGGTTTTTTTTGTTTGTTTTTTAGCTGTTATGCTTCGTGAGCCATGGGGTCGTTCAGGCCACCTTACACAGACATACACCCTCTCTCCATTTACCAAAAGGCGCTCAAAGTGTTCTTCTACTTGAGCCGTCGCTCATGTGTCTATTAGGCTATTACTTTCCTCCACACGTCTGCTGTCTTTCGAGAGAGAGAGAGAGAGAGAGAGAGAGAGAGAGACATTTTGGAGCGGCTGTTCTACAGACCATACAAAGACGGAAGATACTAAAACGTGTTCTTTGTTCCTCTAGACTGGGTCGGTATTAAAACCCCCAAAGGAAAGTGAAGTTTAACATGTGGAGCGTACAGAAAGCCACCCCGCGCCCTCTAGATGAGGACGGGGCGACGGACATTGTGACTTGTCTTTAGCTGTGGCCCTCGTAGGGCCGCGCAGGGCATGCTGTGTCGAGTGCATGTGTGGATGTAGACTTGTGCGAGTGGTAGTTAATTGTTGGAGCTTCCTACTGATGTTGGGTTACATCTACTCAGTGAGAAATATTCTAGGCGAATATTAATATTTAAGTCAAATGAGATGTGATCCCAGGGCGCCTCCCGGTATGGCGTGTCCCTGTGCTAATATGTTCATGTTGCGGGGGCATTCCGGCAGAGGGAGAGAACCTTCTAAAGCGGAGTAGTGCGCTCCCCTTCACAAGCCCTGCACATCTTGAGCCGTTCTGTCCGACTTCGTTTGTTATTTCTTGTTCTCTTTTTGCCTGGCTTTTTCGACACTCAGCGTTAGGGGGGGGGGGGGGGTTGGGGGGGCGGGGTACACGACTACATTCTTATACGATGAAGTTGTCAAGGCAGCGCTTGATAACCATTACCTTTGCTGAGAGAACAGGATATGTAGCATACGTGAGTGTACATCAATGTACAGTGTAAAATGAGGTATTATGTTTCAATCGTGAGGTTTTTTTTTGGGTTTTTTTCCCCCTTCTCCAAACACAAGAAGCCGCATTTACGCACATGACTGCCGGAGTAAAGAAAAATGGAAAAGTAAAAGTATCTCATTGTTGTCTTCATCTTACCAGGGATTTAAATGTCAAGCTTTAAAGCCCCTACGAGGAGTCGATCACTATTAACCTCCCGGTCTCAATTTCAACTTTGATGAATCTACTTCACACAAGTGAATGAGAACATCTGTATGAAGATGCTGATTTCTATATCAGGATTCCAAATGCTAGATACCGGGTCGGAGTCCCCCGGTAAATTGAGGGTACAATTCCCGGCATGTCTGGATAAGCCACATTTACATATTATTTGAAATTGCGACACATCTTGCAGCTGTTTTTTCCAAACCATTGTTGATTTTTCTTTTTAAAAAAATGCGTACCATCCGAGAGTCGACATCAACTCTTTGTCACAAGAGGCTCATGGGAAATGCAGGCTTTATTCTGGGGTGAAAAAAGCATTTCCAAAACTCCACGTATGTGCTTTAAACGACCAACTTTAAAATGCACATGCCGCCTTCTTGTTAGTTCTTGTTAGAACAGGGAACCAGGGATTTTAACTAAACCAAAAAAGAAACACCAGCACAGAGTCAATAACAAAACACTGTAGTTATGACCTATTTTGTCGCGGCACAGCCCTGAGCTGGCAATATTGTTTTGTATAGTTACTTTGGACTTTTACGCATCCAGCATTTGCTATTCAACAGGTTCGTCCTGAGAAGAGATTAGTTCAGCTCTGCGGTCAGTTAACCTGAGGGACGCAGACAAATGACAGTACATTTACTGAGACCAGTAGCTGTACCTCTCACTCGAATGTATCAATGTCCAATTCATGGACAAACACACATGCGTATATATTTCAAATCAGGTTTGACTGTGCTAAGATATATTGTTTTGCTTTAGAGAGGAATTAAATCAAAGCCCTTGGGCAGGCATGCATTGCTCCAGGTTTTTTTTTTTATATACTCATCTTCTGCTGCAAAGCATTTTTTATTTACATCCATTGTTTTACTTTTTTTTTTTTTTTTTTTAATAAATAAGTCTACTGCTGATCTTTTTTGTTTGTTTTTCTTTTCACAACTGATTCATTTTCAGTTTTTGTTCTGAACAACAGCCATAACAATAAATTGTTCCAGATCAACGTGTGTATTTGTATGATTGTTGGGATTGGGGTCTGATAATATTAAGTATGGTTGGACTATTATTCGAAGATTCAAGTGACTTTCTTCACATCAAACAGATGTGTTGCGCTGGCTATTGAGTAGATATCAAAAAAATGTAGGATCCAAGCGGCTTTAAAAATCTGTGATTACAGCTCAAACTTGAATTTGTTACCTGTTATCATCCATTTAAGATGAGTAAAACAGAATCCATTATTTTTATTGACGTGGTTTTTGAGAGGATCCTCCACTTCTTCAGGGCATTCAGTTTCTTCCATACTAGGCGAGGGCCTAATCTTGTAAACTATCACTTATGACAAATGACATCACTAAGCCATCTTGATAGGAAAAGCAAGGCAATATACCAGTGTTTTTTATAACACTGCTATGTTAGTACGAATAAATGAAACACCAGCATAATACTGCCAATATGAATCATTTATTGAATTGGTAAAATATTACATGACTAGATTATGGCCTTATTAGACTATCCTTTCTTATGACTATTAGTCGTTAGTTGCATAATTGTGTACTTGCTGTGGGTAAGATGACTTTCTGTCCAGTACCACAAGGTGGCTCTGCTACTCTTCATAAAACTGACTAGGTTGGTGACTGTAGTACTTGGCCTTTTTTGCAGCCCACACCTTCCTGTTTTCTGCACTGTACATGGCCTTTTTCATTAATCAATCTATTCAATGTTGACTTTGAAAGGAAAACATCTGATGGGAAACAGCTTTTAAGAACTTCAAGTGTTTCCCTCTCTTTTCCAGCGGAATTGTACCTAATGGCAAAGATAGTGTTTGGTCTTTTCCCATTGGTTACAATCACAACGTTTTGAACCAGATGTAATGACTCCTATAAATGACAAAGGGATATTTCTCATCAATATCTCTCGTCACTTTGAAGAGCTGCACACCAATACACTTCTGGTAAAGGAGATTATTATTTCCCTAACAGAACTGCTAGGAACAAACCTTGCATAAAACCAGTGCAGTTATACTTAATGAGTACACACTGACAAATTAATTTGAGAATAATTGTCCAGAGAATCAGACAAGTGTCCATTTCCAATGCCTGTAAAGGGCCCTCACAATATTAAGTGATTTATTTGGAAATGGTCTGAGCACGAACTTCCTGTTTGGGAAATATGAGGGAGGCACTGGTACACGCTGCACAGGAATGCAACCTAAACAGTGACTAATAGCACTCCCAACCACGAAAATCTGCTGACGTCAAACAGCCGGCAAGCTGGAACAAGCTGCTCTGAATCTTCATGGATCTTTCAGGGAAAACTACTATCAAGGTGTGGTACCGGAAGGCATCTTAGAGGCCTCATCATGCTGAAACTCAACATGATCGGACATTCTTTTCTCTGTTCATCTATGATGAATAATGTGGTTAAATAAAGTGAAACAGATTTAGTTTATAATGGATTGTTAAAGTAATTACACGTTCTATTTGTGACTATATTTCCTTTATGAGCAATTTTCAACATGAAATAAAATGATGACTTTGAATGAAACAGAAAGATTGATTTTCTTCTATTGGTTTGTTTGCAGTGTTCCAGAGACTTTCTTGGCCTCTGGTTGAGGTCCTGACTCCACAATAGGAATGAATCCAAAGGGTCATCGGCTCTGCTCTGCTGACTCCTGCATGTGTGTCCTCAGTTTAGCTATTAACCTGGAACTTCCCAATAGTGAGACTGACGGTTGGGAGGGTCTTGGGGAGGGCCAGAAGTCTTAGTGGTGCAAATTACAGACACAGGGAAACAAATGGGGATCAGGAAATTCCTGAATGTGAAACCTTATGAGTGAGCAATGTTTCCAAAGGTATGACTGTACAGTACTATCTGTACTGTTTCAGGCCTGACTCACCACTCACTCAAGACCTGAAGTGGAAAAACTAAAGTGCATTGTCATTCATGACCTGAACATAAAGGACAATGCATGACCCTCTTCATGGGTTGGTGACAGACAGACAGACAGACCGACAGATAGATAGATAGATAGATAGATAGATAGATAGATAGATAGATAGATAGAGAGGCGTAACAGCAGTATACATCGGAACAAATGGGCAATAATAATAAAAGTAGAAAATGGCAAAATGGACAATATACAAAAAAACGTCAGTATTAACAATTAAAAAGTAAAAATTTTAAAAGAGAATCATGTACAATTTCTATAATAGAATAATGTTATAATACGTGCACATAATAGAGAATTACCTTTATTACCTTTTTTTTTTTTACTTGACCTTACCTTATCAGCTTTATCTATCTTCATACACACACACCCACACACACACACCCTGTACAGTTGTACATATAGTACAACAGACGTAAATAAATATATATTGTATATATTTTTTAAGTTTCTATTTTGAATTTCATTGAGAATAACTCCACTGTATATTTGTTGAACTCTGCGTGTGTATTATGTTATGATGATGTAAACAGCTCTCGTTGACCTGGGCCAGATCCCCTTATTCTTCATTGGCATGGAGAGGCCATGTTGTTGTTGCTGCTCTCCTACGTGTGAAAAGCCACCGTCACTTTGAAGAGCTGTTGTCGGGTGACGGTTGCCATAACACCGCACACCCATGACCATGATACCGTTGCATCCACCATAGGCCCACCGCAGCGCGACGTGCGAGGCGCTCGCACGGCGCAAGTAGGTCACGACGCCGCCGCCACTGACGCGGGCGCACGCCGCTCCCGCATCCTTCCGCTCGTCGGACGGCGGGAGGACGGATGACGCGCACATGTAAACAAACAGCCCCCTGCCGCGCGGCCCGTCACGGGTGGTGGCGCCGCCGCCGTTGCGTGTGTGCGGGAGCAAACGTAAAGGGCGCTCGAAATGTGTTCCGCAGCGGGTATTCTGAAGCACACTCTCGCATCTAACTACAGGTACTATCGACTTGCTCCACGGTAACTGGCGGCCACCTTAGGAGGACGGAACACCGAACGTGCGATATGTCATTAATAGGGATATGGAAACGCTCATCATCAGCGAAAACCCTACTTTCGCTGATGGGCGCGATGAGCGTTTCCACGTTCGCCGATCTGCTGAACCGAGGCGAACACGCCCTGCTTCCGCTTGCGTAATGTTCTACGTGCCTCGCCCCACGAGGCGCTTCCAACCTCCATTCAAGACTCCAGGCTGGTGTTTGAAATTTTTGTTTTTGTATTTCGGGTTATTATCTCCCTGGGCATAATTAGCACACACGCAGCTGGATCAATGGCAGTTGCGAGCTGAGTTCTGTAACGCTATTAGAGTCAATGATGTTCAGGAAATGAAAGGTTTTTTATTTTATTTTATTTAATATGCACACATAGACCTCCAACCACGGTTTTACAACAAGTAATCTGCCCCACATAATACAATTATTTATTTATATATAAGCAGGTTTCTCTAATTTATCCGGCTGGCCCATCAACTCAGCTCATATGCTTTGGAATGTCACCTCTCAAATAGCCTTCATTTCCATTATCATCACAATTTATGGAGAAAAACAAAGCGAAAAGAAAGGAAAAACAGGATAGGCAACTTTGCTCTAATTAGGTACAGTATGTATATTACAAAAATAAATAAATGAATAAATAGGGCGTCAGTGTGATGAACCAAAGGGAAGAAAGTGATAATGTTTAAGGTCAAGAGTTACGCTTGTACACTGTTGGCTGTCCAGGTCAATGGCTATGGACATCCACGAATTGATGGGTCATATTGAGTGAAGACTATCGAACCGCATCCTTTTACCTATCTAAACCACCTGACTTCTATCTAAGAATACATCGCTCTCGACGTATACAACACTACAAACGCATTGTTGTAGCACCAAAAGACTTCCCCGGGAGTTGTAAAATTCTTAGTACAATCTAGGCAATCTTCCGCACGGAACTAAAAAAGTCAGATTTATGATAACTTTCTACATGAATCTGTTGAGTGTTTATTTACGATACAATGGCAAAGGCTCTGGTCGTGGTGGCAATATTAAAAGGAGAACTTAGAACATTGCATGGCCGACCATGAAGGCCGATTTGCACCGAACGGCAACATACATGCGTAAGACCTTGGGTGGCCTAATGTTACACAAGAGCTGGGCAGTGATACTCGCAATGCAGTGACCGCAAGTCACTTCAGCACGTCAACCAAGCTTTTTTCACAGTCATCCACAGAAAAATAGGAGAAGTGCACAGACATGTCGAAATCTGGGTTCCGTCCCAGTCATGCCCTCTCCCCTTTACCGTAGCTCAGGCGGTCTATGTTCCCGTTCTGGAAATCTGTTCCTTTAATGGTGTGCCTTTCACTGTCAAGTAACTTTGGTTGTGGGTTATGATCGCACGCTGGTTGAGAACAAAATGGGGTTCGGTCAGATTGCTACCATTAGGGTGACGCCTGCCATAACTGCTATATTTTGCATTAAAAAAAAAATACACATAGTGTTCGTTTTGATGACAGCGTTGTTGTTTGCCAAAGGAATATAAGTGCTTGTAGTTGTTAAAAAAAATAAAATACATATATTCAAAACCTTTGCCTAATGGAATAGTCAGTTCTATTTGATAAGAGTGGTTCTACAGGTTGTTCCTGTAGTAGCTGTTTTTACTAACTATTGCTCCAACCCATCAAAAGACATGAAGTAGACAGGGAAACAAAATGAAAGTTTCATGAACAAAATCTAAAAACTGATTCCACTGTTAAAAAACGCCTTTCTAGGATAAAGGGTGGACAAAAAAATAGTCTGTGAGTGTGTGTTTGTGTGTGTGTGTGTGTGTGTGTGTTTATGTTTGTGTGTGTGTGTGTGTGTGTCCCTGCGGGCGTGTGTGAGTGTGGGGGGTGGGGGGAGGTGGGGTGTAGAAAGACAGAGAGAGAACATGGAGCTCTGTTTGTATTGCTTTATCGCAAGGAGATTTTTAGAAAGGCAACTGACCTATGCGAGGGGGCCATGGGGGGGCGGGGGTGGGGTGGGGGGTGGGTGTGATGCAACGTGTAAGGTTTACGGACAGACACTGCCCATTGACGGTAAAATCTCTACAAGGGGCTGGGCTAAACTTTCCAGAAAAATAGGTCATATTGTGTGGGAAATTCCCTCTGTCCTGTAGCCGCATTAGCCAGGAGAAAAAGGGAAAATGGGGCTCCAACAGGGATTGCAGGGTCATCTAAAGAATGTGTAGAATGTTAGAATTTGTGTATGCCAAATGACAGCTACAGAAAGTAGTAGGAAACTTCTGTGTGCGTGGCTATGATATTGACATAACAATAATAAGAAATCAACATGTGGGTTTTCTGCAAGATCAGGTACGGTAGGCCTACGGGCAAATACGATGTGGTTTCTTTTTACAAACTGTTTTTGTCTGAAAAACTGTCAGTTTTTTGTTTGTTTTTTTATTATTAGTATCATCTAACTCCCAATCTATTGTCAAATACAAAGAGCACAATAATGTGTTATTTCGTAGTCGGTGCAGAGATGTGTTGGAACAGGAGGATGTTGCTCAATATCTCAAGCTAAGCAGTTCATCATGGGAAGTGTTGAGAAATCCACTGTATTCAAAATGTCAACTGTCTCTACACGGTACAGGAATAAAAGTGTTGACACTTTGCTCTGTTAGGGGTCCTACAAACCGCTTCAACCCAAGTAAACCAAGTGAATGTGCCCCCTATGAAAAAATAGGTAGAATGCCTATGTTTTGCCTTTCCTCTCTTTTGGCATGTCTTTTGTGACAGCGGCGAAGGCTTCTGCCTGCAGGGTTCATGTGGATCACCTCCAGGTCTTGCAGTTCGTTCCTGACAAGTGCATGTTTCTCTTGTGATTTTCATAGAGCTCCTCTTGACTTTTGACATTTCACTGCATATATGTATGAAAGTATGTATATGTATGTGACGAATAAACCTCTTGAATCTTGATGAGGTGCCAGCTAAGTGCCCAGCACTGAACATAAGGGCTGCGCGGTGATCTTATTTGACGCTATAAAGGGTTGTCAGCTATGCGAGCTACTCTGTTTGGTGCTTTTTCGAAGTCCATCTATTCTCTCATTTGACTAGATTGGGCTGTGCTTCAAAGTTTTTGTGAACAAAGCCCCTTCAGTTTGTAGTTTTGTGCAATTTCTGGGGAAAGCGTTGAGAAATGCCTTTGGATGAAATCGGCGACATACTGTAGATGTCTAGGTTCCAGTCGAAAGACAATATCCTGCAGGTTGTAGGTTGAAGCTGGTTATTGATTAATTTCTGCAGAACCTTGAACCCCTTTCTGGGCCAGTGGACCCATCAGACTGTTGACAGAGCTGTGTGCTAAAGATAAAGCTTACAATTCTGTGCCACATGCAGCTCGACACGAGTCTTCTGTCTTCGGTAAATCATTCTTCATTATAAATGTGTACTAGTGTCCCTGTAGGAAACAAAACTGAAGTTTACTGCTTAGGCTCAGCTTAATGCAACGTAAGCATTTAAGAACTTCCTCAGTGATGGTAGATCTCATAAAGGAGTGTGCTGCTTGATTTCTTCTTCATATTTTGGTCTATCAGTCTGATAATGTGGATAATGAGGCTAGTGCAAACCATCATGAACAGCCTGTTTTTAAATGATTGTCTGGACCATTGACCGCATTATAAGGCAATAATAAACCATTTAGCTGATCTCAAACCATATCATTCCAGTTTTATTTGAGGTCTTGCTGAGTAAATATAAGGGGAACGGTCACCATTTTGCTGAACCTGTTTGGTATTCTACTCTAAATGCAGGTTCATCTTTTGTTAACATCTGAGCTAAAATGACACCTCCATAAGACACAGAACTTACATTGCCCAAGTGAATCCATTCCTGACTGAAAAGAATGCTGAGGTTGTGAGAGGATTTTTCCTCCGAGGCAAGTGGGATTGTGTATATATATATAATTCTTGGCCTGCACCACAATGAAAATGACAGAAAATGAGAAAATGCAACACAAATGGATAAAAACACAATACAAATCTGTTTTAATTCATAAAATATCATGTACAATTAAAGCGTTTCACCTTTAATATTAAATAATTAGACTTATTTCATTCATTGCCAATACTGTTACAAAGAGTTGCATCATTTCACTGCAGTGCAACTCTTCCCTTGACAACCATTGCTCCAGATAACGAAAATGTATAAATCCACTGTTATGCATGTAAACCCTTCACATAAACATTGCTTACACAAAATACCGTATGTCCAAGAATGATTCCTAAGTGACATATCAAGAATTGTGATTGCGCAACCCATGCACAGCCGGTTCTCCACTATCAGTCAGTGTCCTTGTAAACTGGTGGAATGGATTTTCACCTGCACGCGTACCATTTTGGACGTATTCTTCCCAGTGTCTCACCCTCGGTAACAATCAAGTCCATCAGTGATTAGACAGCCATCCGAGGCACCCATGCCGGGCTCCAGCAGAGAGGTATACAGACCACCGGCGGTCACTACTGCTGTCCCGTGGCAGAGAGCAGGTTTCGGAGGGTGGACAGCTCTCTGGTCAGCTGCTCCACGCGTTTCTGCAGACGGTCGTTCTCCGCGGCCAGTTCCAGCACCTTGTGCTGCGTCTCCATGTTGCGCATTTTGGCTTTGTCCCTGCTTTTCCTCACGGCGAGGTTGTTCCTCTCCCGCCGTTGCTTGTACTCCTCGCTGTCCTTGTCAAGCCGTTTCTTGGATTTGCTGCCGGGCATCTTGCCGACGTGGGACGGGGATCGGTTCCTCCCTGACGGGGCAGGTGTGCCCGGGGGGCTGGAGCAGGTCGAGGACGCGGTGGAGATGTTCCCGAGGCTGCCGCTCGGCGTGGACTGGTAATGGAGGTAGGACCTCACGTCGAACCCGCTGTCCATATTGGCGTCCTCTTTACTCTCCAGCCTCTCGACGCCGACTTTAAAGCGGCTGGCCAGAAGTTCCGAGGCGTAGCCGGCGTGGACGCGCGCTTCGTGCGCCTCGGAGTAGCCCGGCGCGTACGGCTCCCTGGGGTGCCTGATGTTGCCGCACTGGCTGGACTCCGGCTCCTTCACGAACGGGTACTCCTTGTAGTTGTGGAACGCCGCCCTCTGTAGTTTGGTGTCCGCGAGGAAATCGGAAAAGGCTTCCCCCTGGTGCTGGGCTTCGCAGGCGGACAGCTGCGAGCAGTGCAGCGGGTCCAGGTACACGCAGAAGTCTACCGCTTTCTCGTTCCCGTCGATGGCGTGCAGCTCCGTCATCGAAGAGTCGTCGAGCCTCCGGTACGAGCTGTTGCTGATGGGACTCACGACGTTGTTCCTGGCATGGAAAGCAAAGCTGTCCTCGTCGTACAAGCCGGCCACTTCCATGGATGTTAACACCGGCCGGATTGCGGGTACCCGGAGTAGCTGGGTCCAGGTGGCTCCCGAAGCGAGGGCGAGGGCTGGGGCGGGCGAGGTGGCTGTTCACCTGTCACCTTTCGCGGTGAGTATGCACGGACGCAGAGTTTTGACAAAGTTGCTCTCGCAGCGTGGTGGTGTGTATTGACAGCTCTTCCTGTCTGAGTGAGTTTTTATAGCCGGAGATTGGGTGGGGTGGGGGGGGTCTCACTGTGGGAAGGTGACGCGCACAGTGATCCGGGACAACTCTCACACTGGAATACTTCCATAGAGTGATGGCTCGCTGAATGCTGAGTGTGTGTATCGCACAGAAAATAGCATGGCATGAATAACGTCAAATAATTAGATTTGTGTGTAGGGTGTGTGTGTGTGTGTGCGTGTGTGTGTGTGTGTGTGCGCGCGCGCGCCAAATAATCCAGAATGTTTTGTCGCGCTATTCCGCATCGATCGATAGCAAATCATCTGCAAATAAGAAAATCAGTGCAACGCTTGAACAGTCGTTTGTAACAGCTACGTGTTTGGTGTACACGGGATCACGTTATTCTGAATGCGGGCGTCGGTACAAGCTGCGCGTTTTAGATCAGGGGTTCCCAAACTGGGGTCCGCGGCCCCTCTAGTGGTCCGTGGAGTAATGGCAATGGGCGGGGGGCTCAGCAAAATGATTTCTTCGTATTTTATTCTATATTATTTTGCATAAATATGTATATATATTTAAAATAGATATTTTATGCACTCACAAATGCGAATGTTTTTGTTGCTGTGAGATTTGCAATTTTATCAGCAATATTTAAGATGAATGAATGAATGAAAGACTAAGTAAACCACACGTTACTTTATCATAAACACATAACAATTGTACTTGTTCTTTTTCGTGGAGGGTGTGCCAAGCGGGCCTTGCCATAGAAAAGTTTGGGAACCCCTAGAGAATGAATTCATTTAATGGTGTTACTGCCATCTGGTGGCTGTTAAATATTAAAGCTCAACAAAGCTCTACTTTTCTCCACATTGAAAGACAATCGGTTTATTGTAAGTCAACGAAGTTCTATGATAGACTATTAACCTAAAGCTAGATGTTTCTAGTGTGTGATGTGAATATATTTTATTTTAAACTTTTGTACACCATAAAACTCAAAACTCTAAATGAATGCACTGTATTTTTAAAGGCTTGAGCCCCATTTATTTGTTTTGCTGTTTTTGCTCAAATATAAATAGTCCTTTTAGTGTGTGTGTGTGTGTGTGTGTGTGTGTGTGTGTGTGTGTCTGTGTGTGTGTGTGTGTGTGTGTGTGAGAAGAGGGAGGAAAGAGAGCATTGTGTTCTATCTATGTGTGTCTCTGTTTTTTGTGTGTTGTGTGGGTGTATGGGTGGAGGGGTGAGTTATGGCCTAGAATGTTGTTTTCAGACTGCTGTGCTGCACCGCTTGAAAAAATGCAGGTGATGTTTACTTCTAAGTGCTTGAGACTGCTCTCTGCCTCTCTACTCACATTAATGTGAATGAAGGAGTGTTCTCGGCCTAGCTTTTCCTCGGGGGCCATCTTGCCATCAGCTGTGATCAGACCCAGTGGTGCCCTATAGGGGGGGAAAGGTTAGAACGATTATAAGGGCCTGTGACTGAGTTTGGCCCTAAAAAGATAGAACATTAGGGAAATCAGCATTAGGTTTTAGGTATGAGGCATTAGGTAAAATCTCGGGGCCCAATGTGATATATTTTCAAAATCCCAAATCCCCGGCGACGCCCCTGATGAGACCAGGCGCTGTGGCATTGGTTGTTGTCTGCAAACTTACTGATGGAGTTCGAGCTGTGCATGACCGTGCTGTTACAGGTACACAGGGAGAGCAACGGAGGGCAGCAGACATGGCCCTGATGGGTTACGGTGCCAAGAGTCCGTGCGGAGGATGCGTCGGTCTCTCTACGTTTGGGGCCTTCTCGTCAGGAGGTTGGGGATTGAGTTGCGTGGCGTAACGTCAAGCGCCCGTATCTCTACGTTTGGTGACGAGCCAGCAAGGCACCATGGAGCTGAATGCTGTTGTCGGTAAACAGCATCATCATGTACAGGTCTTCTTGCGCAAGTGTGACAGGGCTGTGGGAAGGGAGATAGCGATGACAGTGTCTGTTGAACTGTTTGGCTTGGAAGAAGGAACTACAGGGGGTCTAATCTGTCAGGAAGTGATGAGGGTGATTTGACCTTTTTTTTTTTTTTTTTTTTTGATGGTCCACTCAAAGGTGTGCCACTTTCCTTGAGTCTTCTGGACGTGTTTAGATTCTTCGCACGTAGCCTGAAAAGGAGAAATCGATTTTGAACATTTTTCTTGGTAGACTTGTTGCTGATGGACAGCTAAGCATACCGAGGCAGAGTGAGTCTCAGCTAGGCTGCGCGTACTACATTCACCCCGAGAATGGCCAACAGCACCACCACCTGCCACCAGCGGTGAAGAAAGGTTACAAAAGCAATGATGAGCTGTTTTAATCAGGAAGCACTTAAAACTTTTGCAAAGTGCTGGATAAATAATACGATACATAATAATAATAATAACAATAATAATAATAATAATAATAATAATAATAATAATAATAATTATTATTATTATTATTATTATTATTATTATTATTGTGGTTGTTATTATTATTATTATTATTATTATTATTATTATTATTATTATTATTATTATTGCCAGTCAACTTCTGAAGAACTACGTTTCTCCAACACGGGTGGGGTCAGGAGGTGTGCCTGTCAAAAATGAACGAACGAATCGTTTTGAACGAATCCGTCTCGGAAGGCGAAAAGTACAATGACGCGTTCTGCTTCAATCCAGCCCACTCCGAGGCCCGACCACCTTCCCGCCCAGCCGCGTCCCCGTCCCGCCACTCCATCACAAGCCAAGCAAAACGTGACCAATTCGGAATCAATGCAATTCGACAGAAACAAACAAACAAAAGACAAAACGTGAAACGGGTGACTGTAGATGAATTGACTCGCAATGAACGACACACCCAAACGAGTCGGTCTGCCCGGGACTAGTCGCTAGGAAACAGGAAGCAGCCTTTTCTCCAACAACCTCATTGGTCAAACGAATGATGACGGGCTTCTTTGAAGCTCAGCGATTGGCTGCTGCTCTGCGCGAGCTAATTGTGATTGGCCCCAACGGCTGCGCTCTCGTGTGGCTGAGGACTCCGTGAATCCGCTGCGCCCTCCCCTTACTATGTGCAGATGGAAGTGGCTGGGCCCGACGGTAGAACATGGCGAGAACGGGAAACCAAGATGGGCGTGGACAGGAACCACGGAGCCCACAGCCCGCACCGGGACCGGCACCGGGCCGGCCCGAGGCTAGATGGGGTCCCCAGCACGCAGGCGCCCGGGAGCTGGCCACTCTATACTCGCCAGGTGAGTGGGTTTCTCCACTACGTCGCCATCGTGTCGCGGTCCGGCTCCACCGGCAGAGCCGACATGGCGGTGTTGATGTGATCCAGTAGCACGGTTTACTGCGTGGGCGACGGGTTTAAAACCCGGTTTGGTTAAAAGACAAACCTTACCCGGAAGTGGTCACGGCCCGTGTTGTTGTCACGCAACTAAACAATGGGCTGTCCAGGCGGCATTGTCCGCTTGTGGCTGGACGTTGCACAATGTGGATCATGTGAGAACGGCCGTTTGCCCAAATCTTGACCTTTTTATTCCGCAAAGGCCTCCCCGCCGGGGTTCGGACTCTCTGCTGCCCGCTTGTGTGCACGAAGTCCCGGGTTGGCAAGAGTGCGTGGCCTTTAAGAACAATGTTGCTGTGTTTGGTGGGTCCGGTGTCAGTGTTTGATTTGAGTCACTCCTCGGGTGACTCAAATCACCACAGTAGGAACCACAGTAGGAACAGATTTCTATTTGGTTTCTGTATCAGTTACCCATCTATTACCATGTACACACTCAGTGCATGAGTGAACTTCACCCACTGAATCCCGCCTTCCGGTTGTGGATGTCAAGCTGTCTAAAGAGCAGTTCTGACATTATGGGGTTTCCTTCAAACAATGTACTTATCTATCCTTATACAAACCCCAAAATGTGTGGCGCAATTATGAAGCGCAAAATACGACAACGGAGTGATGACTGTTGAGCAACTGAAGTCGCACATCAAGCAAGAATGGGAAAGAATTCCACCTACAAAGCTTCAGCAATTGGTGTCCTCAGTTGCCAAACGCTTATTGAGTGTTGTTAAAAGGAAAGGTGCTGTAACACAGTGGGAAACATGCCCCTGTCCCAGCTATTTTGGAAGGTGTTGCAGGCATCAAGAGTGAATATTTACAAAAAGACAAAGTTTATCAGTTTGAACATTAAATATCTTGTCTTTGGCGTGTATTCAATTGGATATAGGTTGAAAAGGATTTGCAAGTCATTGTATTCTGTTTTCATTTACGTTTTACACAACGTCCCAACTTAACTGGAATTGGGGTTTGTATATAACAATATCCAATATCCTTCGTTAAAAACAACATCCTTATATATCCTTATATATAACAATATCCTTCTTTGTAACTATATCCTTATATGTAACAATATCCAATATCCAATGTTCAATATATATTGAACTGTTACTGCATGGACATGTTTGAACTCCACTGCTGATTCCAGCACAGCTGCTCCTACCACTCATTGCAAAAATGCATTGCAGGCGCATTGCACATTCCAAGCATTACTCAGAAGAATGCGGCATCGCAGTGTTTAGTATAGTGTGTCTGTTGTAGTGAGACACTGTTGTATTACGGGATTCAAGTTGTTGAATGTGGGATGTTTTCCATCTAGTCTAACCAACAATATATAACTATAAAGGAGGGAATCCCTGTCTTGATGTCCTTCGCTTATCTCGACAACCTCTCATCCGATCTTCTTCCCACTTGGTGGGTGTGTCGTTGGGGACCCAAGGACGTGCAGTGTCGAATTTAGTGCAATTTGGACACGCGACACGTGTAATATTAATAAACAACATGCGCCCGCTTAGCTCTGTGCAGCAGGGGGTGGGCGGGTCTTCAGGGCTCTGCAACTGAATCATAAAGAATGTCTTTCCACCTTCTATGGTCTAGAATTTCCACTGAAAGCATTTGATTGGACGGGTTCTCTGTATGAGCTCATTACAATTTTAGACTCTTAGAATTGGTAATAGTAATGAAAAGGTGGTATTCATCCAACATACATTTTGATCACTAAATCAAATTTGCAAATCAGCCAATAGGGAAAATGGTGCCTCTGACTATCCGATTGCTAATATTTCTGCTTCTGTATTTTGTGTCTCCCAGGCAAAAGATGTCAAGAATGGATAAGTGTCATTTTATGTTTCTCTCTAATGGCCTTCAACTTTATTCACCTCCTTGCCAATTTCCACCTGGGCCATGTGTGGTACATCCTGTTGGCCATTGGTATGTACTGAAGGAACGGCTATTTTTCGGTAATTTTCCATGTGCAGATTGCAAGAAAGTTGTCTAATCACTTTTCTCTGTTTCATTCTCTCCTTCTCCATAATCCCGACTTCAGTGGGAGGGATACTTACTGCAGACTTTGCATCCGGCTTTGTCCATTGGGCGGCAGATACATGGGGATCAGTGGAACTTCCCATCTTCGGAAAGGTAGATGTATATCGATTGCTTTTTCTCTTTTGTTTGAACGAGCACAGTCTGCATCCATCGGGTTAGTTGAGTGCAAGGCGGCAGAAGGAAACAAGCTCCTGTGGACTTCCAGTGTAGCCAAGCTCCTGTGGAATTGGGGACATACTGCTGTTACTATAAATTCAGCCCTCACAACACAAATGTGGACACACCCATTTATCTGTCCTCTGTGTGTGCATTAATTATTGTTTGCGAAGTGGCACTTATTTTCCAGGTACGAGCTGCAATGCCTCATGTCAGAACATTATCATCGACAAAACTCAACTGACTGAACTGGCAACTCTAGCACAGATGAAAATCACTGCTACCAGCGGATGGATAAATGGTTCTGGGTCAAAAACGTTCAAAATGCAGCATTATTTAAAACTGCTATGGAATCTTTTTGTTTTTATCTTGACATAAAGATCAAAAATAACTCAATGACAAGTAAAGATGACCACCTTAATAAGTCGCCTTTTGAGATGCTGGAAGGTGTATATATATCACTAATTTCACAGGAGCTTGCTTTCCTCTGGAGTCTTGAATTGCACTAACACAGTTAGCATGCAGCACGTCACTATCTCTGTGCTGGACACACAGGGATGAAATTGCTATTGACTTTCATGTCTGAAAGATAGAAAGAAAGGTAAGATAGACACATTTTCCAAAAAACCTTGAGTATCCTTTTTACATCGGGACTATATGAAAAGGAGAACTGCCCACTTTTTTGGATATTTCTGAATTGCCTTTACTGTTGTAATCTCTCTCTCAGGCTTTTATAAGACCATTTAGGGAGCATCATATTGATCCCACAGCCATCACTCGACATGACTTCATTGAGACCAATGGTGATAATTGTATGCTGACCATTGTCCCTCTAGCCAGCATGGCCTTCAACTTCCTCACGCTCTCTCCTGGTGAGCTACTTATAGTAAATGAGTATGTTAGAGTCATGCATGATATTGTTGTAGTCTGAATTTTGTGACAGAATTCAGTGCAAAAATGTAGCCAAACACATGTGATTAATTCATCATTGTGTTGTGTGTTTTTTTGTTTTTTTTCCTCCTCAATTGCAGCGGAGATTTACCGTAACTACCCCTGGTACTGCTACCTGTTTGCACTCGGCATCTTTGTGACTCTCACCAACCAGATTCACAAGTGGTCGCACACGTACTTTGGCCTGCCTTGTTGGGTTGTATTCCTACAGGACTGCCACATCATCCTTCCTCGGAAGCACCACCGCATCCATCACGTTTCTCCGCATGAGACCTACTTCTGCATCACAACAGGTTTGTCATTAATCCGACTCAGAAAGGGGCTGAGAGGAACTGACGTGCATTTCCCAAGACGTGCGTGTACCTGCAGTCCCAGTTCATCAAACACACACTGAGCGGTTGCGCAGGGAAGGATATGCGATCGCATTTTTGGTTGGTTGACGTGTCAAAAAAGCACATGGAGCAATTTGTGATGATGTTAGAAAAAGAACTAGAGTTCTTCTACTTTTCCTGTATTTCTGGTTTGGTATATGTCTTAATTACCCAGACTACGCCACCATGTAAGTGTATTCGAAAAGCTAACAGGCAGTGCACTTAATCCACACCTTATGCGTTATTACCCTAATACCGCCTCCGAGCACTTGGCAGACCTACAGTAAATGTATCTCTCAAGTCCATGACGTAAGTGTTGCCGAAAATGGTGAGGGGAGAGTTGTCAAGATATCGGTAAATTCTTAAAGCTATGCAAATCCTTTCATGTCGTTGCCCAGGTTACAATGATAAAATCAAATATGGCTGAAGTATCTTATCTAGGATACATTAACACGCCCTTTGTCCTCACCCTTTTTGAACAAAATTTGATTATGGACTTGACCACTTAACTGAACGTGCCAACTGGTTATATACTGTACATATGATGTTCCCACAAGGAAGACTGAAGAGGCTTTCAACTTGATAAAACTTTGGGCTCAAGGACAGGATTTGGAAGCACAGTCCTAGTGCACCTATTAACATGTGTATGTTTATATACACAATATAAATCTCCCAAATGGAAAACAACAAAAAGGAATCATATGTTTGGGTGGCGCAGACACACCTGTGTGAAAACTGGCACGATGCCTGCGCATGTATATAGACTTGCATACACACAAGCGTGTTTCAGTCTTAAAAAACAACTTTCACACTGTGGTTCTCTAATCCTAAATGTACACAAAGCTAACAATTTGAAGGATAAGCAAATAGGCCATTTTGAGTTGAAACTGAGCTTTGAGTTTTTTTTTTTGTTTTTTTTTTTCAGGCTGGCTGAACTATCCTCTAGAGAAGCTGGGCTTTTGGAGTAGCCTTGAGGATCTTATCCAGGGTGTGACGGGTGAGAAGCCCCGGGCGGACGACCTGAAATGGGCTCACAAAGTCAAGTAACGCCGCAGGCCAACTGCATTCTACCTCAGAAGATCTGACCCATCTTCTCATCCTTCTTTGCCTAACTTTAACAGCAATCTATAGAAGGAAAGCTTCACCACAGTTTCTGATGCCATAGCTTTAAGTCTTGCACATTTTGTCCATTTTTTTTTTTTTTTTATTAAGAGAAGTGCTTTGTTTATGAAATTTCTCCATACGAAGAGTGAAGATCACGGGAAGAAAATTTGTGCATCTCCTCAGCAACTCAGAAAACTCAATCTTCTATGTCTAACTGACTCGCTGCCTTTTCCAGTGATCAAAGTAGACCATTCATCTTTGCCATATAATTTTAATGCATTTACTTAGGAGAATGTGAGATTTTTTTTATTTTATTATTTCTTTTTTTTTTCAAAATTAAATACTTGAGTTGGGGAAATGAAGTTGGTGTATGGGGCATGTGTATGCTACACATTCGGGGAAAAAAGGTAAAATCTCACTCGCACGCCTACTGCTTTTTCATTAATGTTTTTCTTGCTAGTAAGGGCTTGCTTAATTATTGGGTCTCATCTTGGGTTGGCTTGAAGGGCACTGAAAGAGTTTCTGAACAACAAGTTGGACTGGGCAGTAAAATTTTGGGATGAAATCCAAATATTCATCGTAAAAGCAAACTATTTTAAAGTCACTCATGTTGATGCAGAGCTTCATGTGATAGAATGCCATTTTTTATACTTAGATTTGATTTAGAGAGAAAGAAATTACATTTGATAACTATTTCTTCACAATCAAACTATACGGTAAATGCCTTTGTTTTAACTTGAATATTATGGTTGTATCCTAGATTGATTTAGGTATATTTATATATATCTGTCTGGCCATACTAAATAGCTTATAGAGGACTATGTGTCGTGCGTTAAAAGCAATTTCTGAAATCGATTATATTCCTGGTGATGCTTTGGAGAGGGAGACACATGTCGTTTTCTTATGCAGCCTTAAGCATCAAAGATGCAGTAAATGTGTGTCGTTTCCATGGAGATTCGATAACAACAATCTCCTCTCCTCCAAAAACCTTAGATATCAATCTTGGCTTAGGATATTAGATGCTTTGGTTGATATGACTCCAATATTTAACTCATATTTGCAAATGCACAAATAATGGAGCTGACAAACATATACTGTATATTGTGGTTAAAACTGCATTTCTAATCTCAGTTGCAATTTAATATGAAAACAGCACTTAACAGATGCTTGACAATACATGCACGCTTATGACATGTTTATTCTTATGCAAGCAGTGTGTTGGGTCACTAGATTTCCATCAAACAGCCCATGGCCATAGAGGGGTCTGCTGCATTTGAACTTCCTCATTCTCATTTAAAGTACTATTCTGGAATGAGAACTTTTCTTTACCAAACCGTCCAAGGAGTCGGAAACCAAACTGTCATTTTCATTCCAAGGGAAGCTCCTCTGAACTGTTGCTGAATGTGATGATGTTTAGTGGGGGCGATCAGATTAAATATTGAATTTGCGGAGCTTTTTGGGTGTGTCGCTCAAACAACGTTAATTTATAATAGAAACTGTTTAGTAACTAAGATATCTTTTTTTTTTTTTTAATCTGACAATACCGCTTTTGAATCTTCAATACTTGATCTTTTTTTCTTTTCGACACACCATAGGTAAAGCAAAGCTAGACTGATTTTTTGTAAAGTTTGTGTGTTTGTGTTATGTGGTATGTGCTTGTTTAGGGGTTGACATTTTTTGCCACAGCATTGGGGTTGTAATCTTGCAACGATGTTGGCGCTCATTTGAATATGATAACTACATAACAATGGTAACTGCTACATTTCTCATTTATTTCAAAACACATTTTCTGAATATTTTTGACATTGACTTGATAAGGCTTAAGCCACATCCTGCCCCATTAAAGTAAACATCTCTGTGGTCAAGAAAGTGGCATGAATTGGCAACTTCTCTTGGGGGGCTGATAAAAATACTATAATAGTGTGTTTTAGTAATTGCTAAATACAGTGTAAGTAATTGTTTTTACATGATGGTAGGTCACCTAGCATAAATAGGTTGAAAGGTTAACAAGACTGACAGCCTTATTTATTTTATATATATATAAATAAATAAAATAAATGAACTCTGAGGGATCCATTTAATATTTTGTTACTGATTGTCCTGATGTATCTACCATCTACTAATGGTTGTGTCACAGTCTTTATTAGTCATTGTTGGTGGATATGACGTGTATTGGTTTCATAGACGTCTGATCTTGGTCAGAAACTTCCCTTTTTAGCGTCCATTTGGGAGGTCACACAAATGGAGCGTGGTTGGTTTATGAACATGCGTTTATGTCTTATTGCGACTACGTTCGTACCATAATTTAGACCAAATTTCTTTCGGGCCCTTACGGTTTTCCTGCCTCAACACCTTTTTGATTTTCATGAGTTTATCAAAAGCCTTGTGATCATGTATGAACGACTCCATGAAGAAAAAGTCAATTCAAATGTTTTACGTCAACAAGCCAAGTCTGTTCGTGAACAGGAAATATGTGTTTGTGTGTTTTGAAATGCTTTTTGAAATCAGTTTTGTGACCCTTGGACTTTTTATTCTATTGCCTTATCATCTTCCAGATTGATTGCAAATTTTTGCTCGCAATGTGGGAAGCCCTTATTCTTGACTTTTTAAATTGTCCTCTCACTTGCCTCTTTTTTTTTCTGTGAGGCAGGAAACGTGGATGTCTCGTTTTGTTGGGTGGTAACGGTGATTTGTATAGATTTCAGAAAAAAATAATGCCTTGATGCCTTTTTGTTGTCTTCCATTTGGGAGATTTATATATTGTACATAAAACTGTATTTATAAAGGAGCTAAATAAAGAGTTAAGAGGAACGATAACATTGCTTTTCACCCTTATTGGTCAGATTGTGTGTTGCAGTGAAATATGGGGCAAGCGAATCATTTGGAAATAATAAAAGAGAGGGGATTGCACTTTTATTACAATAATAATACATTTATGTGACTTCATCAGAGTGTTGGAAGAAAAGTCAAATGAGGGCAAAACATTTTAAAAGTAAAATTACGTTAAATGGCCAGATCATTTCATTTTTATCCCGGACTACGAGGTGAAGGAAAAAAAAAACGCATTAATAATTTCCTAAATAATAGCTAGTATCTTATTTAAGTGGTTGGTTATATGACGTGAAATATGATTTATATGATCATTACATATAACGCTTGGAGGAAGTTTCGCAGCGCGCCGCGTCCTTCCGCCTGCCGCTCTGTTGTCAAGCTACGTGCGCGCTCACGCCACTGAGCGACAAGATGGCGGTCGCCGCCGGATCAGGTAAAACACCGAGACAAATAAATGATCTTCACACAACTCTGTCGGTGAAATACACAATTGAAAAAAATGCCGCAGCGTGTACATAAGTTACACGTGCACGCTGGTCAAATGCCAGTTCTCCAATTGTAATGCAGGTTAGCTCCTGGTGTGGCATTGTAGCCGATGAATAGGGAGCTAGCGTAGGTTGGCTTGGTTATGTCGACTAGCTTCCCTAGCTAATGTGGTAACGGCGACGCTATTTGATAGGAGCTTAGCCGACAGTTATTTGAATTCAGCGCGCTGAATCTAACAACGCCGCCGAACGCAAACCCAATAATATGTGCAACGCACGGTACATTGAAGTTGTTTAGCGAGATAGAAACGCCGCGAATGCGCTAGCCGTGCGCGGTCACGTATGGAGCAAGTCCTAGCCCCCCCGTTAGCTGCCGTTATGTCAGAGTAGTCGTCTAGTAATATTCAATGGTTGTCACATATTGAACGGTGTAGCCTGCGTATACAGTCCGCTCTGGAGCGGCGAGTGAACCAGAACGGGAACAAGCTAGTGGTGTGTTTTTGCATTTCTAAATCAGGCTTCCCTGCAACACTGATCCAACATGTTAAGTGAGAAGGGATGCGGGGAGCCAATGTGTGTGTTAACTTCTGTGTGGAGACAAAATGCAGGATCTGTTAAAAATAACTACATCAATATTTTATTTTGGCCTTCATCACACTATTGCACTTAAAGCTGTCTATCTTTGCAACAGCCTCCAAAGATTCATAGGAGCTCGCTAGCAGGAGATAAGTATCATTGTATACATTTCAACGCATTTTATGATAAAGATGATATAATCTGTACCCAATTAAATTTTAGACTGACCACAGTACATACACGAAAGAAAAAAATTGACTGTACATTAGCCTCAGCATTAATATTTGACAAAACTTAATTTGAAAAACATTTGAGGATAAAGACTCTCCGGGTTAAAACGGTCCATCAGCAGATTTCAAAACCAATACAGATTAGGAATGCAGGGATACCAGTATGGTGCACTAAATAATGTGCTCATGTAGGGGGTAATGGTGCATCCCTAATACAGCCAGGCCAGACTAAAATTAACCTCTTGTTGTAATGACAATAAGCCAAGAACTCCTAAAATGGATACGGATACGTTCTCACTCTGCCCAAAATGTGTATTACTGCACAGGTGTACTAGTACAAGTTACTAGTTACTAGTAGTAGTAGCAGCATAAAAAGACAAATTTTCTTTCTATTCTTTTTGTGACACTTGATCATCAACCAGAATTTCATGATTGAGCTTTGAGTCGTGGCAGCGCCATCTGTGTTTCTTATTTTCAGTAATTGAGTTATTCTCTGTCTTGTAAACCACAACCAGACATAAAAATGAAATCTATACAACTACATCATGTTAACGTTGGTATTTGCTTTGCGTCTCACGTTTGTGATACAAGTACAAGTTGAACACGGTACTGGACACTGGTGTCTACCTGCATCCTGATGGCTTAGTTAACATCACGACTGAAAATTGAAGACTGAAGACTGCTATAAGTTTGTGATCCTCCCACCAAAATTTACAAAAAATTCTGTATGGAAAAAAGCATGTACTGCACCCGAAGGAGACTAGATTTAAACGATGTATTAACCACAAAATGTTCGAGTGGGCTGTATTTGTAGACTTCACAAGCTACTGGTTATAACCATATTAACAAAGCATGTTGAAAGTAATTTAAGGACCCAGGAGCATGCTGTCAAACCTGCTTTGACTGGAGCACCTGGCCAATGGTCCAATGGGGCGAGGGCACATCTTCCGGGACTACACGCAACGTTTGCTGAGAGCGATTGTCCTGTTGTGTTTTTCTGTGACTTCTTTTTATGTGACCTTTAAGTCTACATGTCCTTTAGGGTACGATTGCAGTTCGTGATCAGTTCCCAAGAAATGAAGGACTGCATGTTTTAGAACCCCACGTTTCGTGATTGTACAGTGGTAAACAGGGACGTTGATATGAAAGCACAGTGAGTTGAGAAGTTGGAACACAGGCACAACCCGGCATGCTTTATGGGCGTCGCCAGCGGCAGCCTCTGCTAGTCTTTTTTTGTTTTTCCTTAAGAACCACGCTGTGGCTCAGATACGTCTGTTGAATGTTACTCTCCAAGTCATCCATAATGACATTCTGAAACGGCATCTTCAAGTACAATAGAATGCTGAATAGGGAAGTATAGAAATAGAACGGGTTGTTTTTTTTTCAGTTTAGACGTGGTCAGGGATACGTCTGTGCGGGAGCAGAAGTAAGCTAGGTTGCTACAGCACAGTGGCAATACAGACAACAGTGTCCTGTACTGTGGATGTTCTAGACCTGCAACTTCTGCTCCTGTGAGAGAAGCAGAGACAGTGAGGTCAGTGTCAGTGCTGCAGGATTATAGGGATGAGTTGTCGTCAAGTTTCGTTGCGGGGAAACCTATTTACATAAACACTTAATCATCTGTATACTAATAAAAGTGGTGGGGGGGGGATGCTTTTGTTTGTGTCACTCTCATTAAAGGCGTTACAGTTCCACGCAATTTCCGGCTCCTCGAAGAGCTGGAAGAAGGCCAGAAGGGAGTGGGGGATGGAACAGTTAGCTGGGGTCTGGAGGATGACGAGGACATGACCTTAACAAGATGGAGAGGAATGATAATCGGCCCTCCGAGGGTGAGTGCTTGCATTTTTCAACAACCCAAGGGGCGTCTGTGTAACTTATTTATCAATCCATGTGGATACAGTATGAAAGAGATTCCCCCAGGGCTGCATATTGATTTCTTCCACCACCGTAATAAAAATGGGAATGGATTTGAAAAGGTGACGGACACGTATAAGAAAGGGAAAATGTTTCAATTGAATGACATATTTAATATGATGTGTGACATGGAAGGTTAAAATCACTTCAGTGGTTCTTTTTTTTTTTTTTTTTTTTTCTGCGATCCACAGACAATCTATGAAAATAGGATGTACAGTCTCAAGGTTGAATGTGGGCCCAGATACCCAGAGACTCCTCCATTTGTCAGATTTGTGACAAAGATAAACTTGAATGGTGTGCACAGCTCCAATGGTGTGGTGAGTTCATCCATCGCTCTGTACGACTGAACATGCAAGAGATGTCCTGATGCATGTTTCCCCATGTTTTGTATTTTGTTTTGGTAGAGAATAGCCGAGGGAACATTTAGTGTTAGACAGTTGGAGATGGGCCCGTCCACATTCCTTTGCTTGTCCCTGAGAAGAGCAATACGACTTTATATCGTTTCCCTGCAAAGCCAGCCAGTTCATTTTTAAAAGATTTCATTGGTATTATATCTTTTGATTGTGATTACAATTCTATGGATTAAGGTAAATGGCAATATACAGTATGTATTTGTAGCAATAAATGGACTTCTATTGGGGTATAAAACATGTGCTGTCAAATGTTATTATGCAGAACATTTTGGAGGCTAAATGGAAGATATTTTTAGTTTAGAAACATGTGATGTTATCTGGGGGGGGGGGGCAATTATTTAAAATTCTTAGAGCATGTGAAATGATATATTCATAAGAAGAACGCGGGGCGGGAAAAACTTCAAGCAACAGAAGGCGTCACGTCATTCACACATCGTGGACGTTTCAGACACTTATTGAGGAGCGCTAATCCGTATCCGTAAGATTCCTAAAATACAGTCCCCACATCCAGTATCTTTTTCTTATTCATGTCCAACGAGACGAGTGAGTATTTCTCCTGTGACGTTGTTGAAGAGTAATCACGCCCTGATCCAGCAGATAAACACCGTGCTGACAGTATTTAAAGTGAAGTTATTTCTGACCTTGACAAGCAGGCTCTGCTTTTCTCTTTTTTTTCAATTTAATTTAATTTTATTTTAATTTTGTACATTTTAGTTGTGTGTAACAGTTTGGATTATCGTTATGACCGTGTCCATTGTGCCACCTTCTTTTTCCCCTCGTTCTTTTTGTCTTGCAGGTTGACACGCGAGCGGTGTCGGCTCTAACCAAATGGCAGAACTCCTACAGTATCCGGATGGTGCTGCAGGAGCTCAGACGGCTTATGATGTGCAAGGAAAACATGAAGCTCCCTCAGCCCCCTGAGGGCCAAATCTACACCAACTGAGCCCGAGCTACTTTCGCTTCCTCATTTTCCTTTCTCTCTCCCCCCCAACCCCCCACCCCTGCTCTCCGGTTTGCATTCATCCATACGTCCTCTCCACCACCGCGTGACATTCAGTTGCCTGCCAACACCTGTGCACGCACATACATGGCAGCAAACTTGCATATATAATGAGAACTACACATAAGCTTAGGTACAAACAACATGAAAACACAAAGAAACACTCTCCCAGACACACACTCACTGAGCGTTCATGAAGCCATCCTCCCTCTCCCATCTCTGGAGTTCTGGTTGGAGCCGATTCAACGAGGCCGGCAGAGTCCTCAGTTCACACCAGATGTGATCATTTGAATACTGTACATCTTACTAATCTTTTTTTTATTGTTATTTGTTATAAATTCAGATTGTACAATAACATAAATAATATTATTGAGTGTATATCTCGTGTGTTGCCTTTTTGTAACCCTAATTGTCAACACAGTTGCGCCTAGTCCACTTTCCGAGTATTTAGGGTTACTTCTAAGTATCTTTGCCCATAGAAATATGTATTCAAAAGACACATTTAGCCTGCCAGTTAACCTGTTCATTAGGCCACACATGAAACACAGTGTGTATTTGTTCAGGCTCTCGCCATGTATACCTGTTGCATTTTGTTGACCAATTTTATGGTACATGCATGTGTGCTTGATGCTAGGTGCCTATAGTGAAAAGCTAATCAAGGGGTCAACTTAGTAAACTGTCTTTTTTTTTTTTTTTGTCAAGGTAATCACGTATATTTAAAATTAGTTCATTTAAGGAAAAAAAAAAAAAGTTCATGTTGTCATTTTTCCATTCGAACCAAAGTGTAAATTGTGTGTATCTAAACTAGTATGTCTATCAGCATACCATCACCAATTATATGTAGACTACAAAGAGGTCTGCCAACATCCCACTTAATTGCTTCTAAAGAAAACTTAAACCAGCTACCTCTTTTGGTCCTGTGTGCTGTCAGAAAGCATATCTGATTAGAAAAAAAATTATCTTGATTACATCATGTTTACTTTTTTCCTCTGCGTCATGCTGATTGTCTAGTGTGGTGGTTCTAGACCACTAAATGTGTTGATGGGTTCAAAGTCAGCTGGTAAGATACTCCCGCCACACAGACGAAAGCAGATATTTCACATTTTCACACAACTTGCCTTATATACAGTGTTTACATATCTTCTGCCCTTGAGTGATCTTACCAAACACCGTTTAAAACAAAAAAAAAAAAAAAAAAGCAATGTAAGCACTCGTCTTTGCAGCCAAGGCATGTCAAATACTCTTCAAACCTACTTAAGTTTATTCGCTCCATCACATTTTATACTTTGTTGGCTAAGGCATCTGTGTTTGTGAAATGCATTTGTGATTAGATTTGTTTATACACAGTGGTGTTGTTTTTTTTTCTCCCCATTTTCTCCCTAAAATTAGAATGTAAACCTATCATGGAGGTACCATCACAACATGAGATTTTCGTGTTTAACGTCCGTATCACTGAATTGGTAATAAAGGCTGCTCAGACTACTTCAGCTACACTGGTAATCCTGTTCCAGTTTAACTTACCCACGACTCCAAAGGGGGTGTAGATCAAAAACACTGGGTAAGAGAACACTCACTGAGGGACACATTCAACTTTGACCTAAAAATTGTTTTCTATTAAATCTCCCTAGAAGGCAACTGCTTTTGTTGCTTGACCTTTTTAGTCACCACATATTCCGATGGATCATAATTAATTATGGTGTTACACCTCTATTTACAGCATAATGCCGTACCTTTGACCACTGTTCCACTAGGATGTTCCTTATGGATGTTTTCTAATCCCAAGTATTTGTTTAGTATTTGCTGCACTTGGAAGCATCTAATACTAAACAAAATGTAGCGTAATCCCTAATACTTTTCTTTAAAGCAAATGAAATGGTCTCAGGTGGCCTAATGGGAGGGACCTCCAGGGCCTTCAATATGTAGGTGCTGCAATGAGGGACGGCTGAAATGCAGTAGTCAATGTAAAGGTTTCAAAGTATTTCCAAAGACTATTTCACTGTTATTAAAGTTTTGGTAGTTTAGGCGATGTTTAAAATGTAATTTATAAGGTCAAAGTGGGCTGTGCTATACAAAGTGTATATCAGGTGACTGCTCTCATTTGGCTGTGAAGTGGACCTTCAGCTGGACTTTGTCCTCCCATCAGGTCTGAGTGCAGCTTTAGTATTCAATCACGGTAAACAAGGCACAGCTTTCACACTTAGGGATTCCAGACCCGGGACTAGCCTGTCAGCTGTAAGTTACCCACATTCTCTCAAAACACAATTACTTTTTGGCACAATGACTTGTTGGCTGTTTGCGAAACATTGCATGCGTCTTTTGCAATAGTGAGGCCATTATCTCACCTTGTGATTACTGAGGCAAATATGAATACAGCCCACAGGTGAAGGCTGCCTGATCCAGCTACAAGGTGGCTCAGGTGTGGGGAGATGGCTTACGAATTAAGTTTTAAACGAGCAATTCTGGTGATGAAAGACAAAAGGAATTTGAAATCAACCAGTAAACATTACGTTTTACAAGTTATTATTGTATTATGTATAAACTTTCACTCATTTTGTTTTTACATTTTTGTCCTTTGGTATGTTCTGGTGTGTCAGTCTTAACTCCAAAAGCACTTCACTCATTCATTTATACTGTACACTATATGCGATGACGATGATCTTGATACTTCATTCGTATTAAGAAATGAGAGTACTAGCAGCGAGTTCGACTTTTTCCTCCTCAAGGTTTGACAAATAACAGAAGTTTAATTACTTGACAGATTGTTTCTCCACTCATATCCTGCTTCCGCCCGCCTCAGACAGACTGACGCGGCACCATGGCGCTGCTCATCCACATCTTGGCCTGTGCCTTTGGCCTGGGCTCCTGGGTGGCTGTGAACGGCTTGTGGGTGGAGCTGCCTCTCATTGTCACCACGCTTCCAGAGGGCTGGGATGTTCCGTCCTACCTGACCGTCATCATCCAACTGGCCAACCTGGGGCCTGTGCTGGTCACGCTCATGCACAAATGGTGGCCGGGCCGTCTGAAAGAGACCGCCGTCATCTACTCGATCCTGTCCGTCGGCATTGTGTCGTGCTTCCTGCTCGCCTTCTTTTGGGATGAGATGACGGTGGTGGCCGGGGCATCGCACAGCACTGCCTTCTTCATCATCACCTTCTTCCTCTCTCTGGTGGACTGCACTTCCTCTGTCACGTTTCTGCCTTTCATGATGAAGCTTCCCGCCAAGTACGTCACCACCTACTTTATTGGGGAAGGACTGAGCGGATTCATCCCTGGGATGGTGGCTCTGATGCAGGGTGTTGGCATGGCCAAGTGTGTGAACACATCTCAGGCCCATGTCAACCTCACCGACGGTGAAGACTCATGGGTGCTACAGACGCAGTACCTCCCTTCCAACTTCTCCACTGAGATATTTTTCTTCTTCCTGGCGGCAATGATGTGCGTAAGTCTGGCTGCTTTTTGCGCTCTCGACCGACTACCTCAGACCTGTAGGCTGTCCACCGAGAGCCTTGTGCCAGGCACCGTGTCACCTGTCTGCTCTGGCCTGGATAACCCCGGAGCAGAGACGGATGGCAAGGGTGTCCAACATGAGAGCAATGTGACTAGTGAGAGCAGGTCACTAGCGGCCAAACCAAAACACTCTCTATGCCAGCTGACCTTCATCTATTCTCTGGTACTCTGGGTTAATGCTGTGAGCAATGGCCTGCTGCCCTCTGTGCAGACATACTCCTGCATGCCGTATGGAAACCTGGCATATCACCTCTCTGCTGCTCTAGCGTCTGTGGCCAATCCAGTGGCCTGTCTCTTCGCCATGTTTTTTCCAAACAGGTAAATGTACTATCTGTCTAACACGATATGAATAATCCCACTGAATGCAGGCTTCCTGAGTGTATGTATGTCACCGGCACAGGGAATCTCTAACCTTACCTGTATTGGAGTTTCCTTACAGGGAAGGTCACACATGATAAGCACGCCTGTTCTATATGGTTTCCAGGTCACTGGTCTTCCTTGGCATGCTGGGCTTGCTGGGGACAGGATTTGGCAGCTACAACATGGCTATGGCAACTTTGAGCCCATGTCCACTGCTCCAGAATTCTGAAGCTGGGGTGGCCATTATTGTGAGTGACAGACAGCGTGTTGAGATACACAACTGGGGGTACTCGGGGGTTTCAAGCATTCAGCCTGTGCCCCAAATATTTTTGAGTGGATGCTCGAAACGCCAATCCGGCCCACGCAAAGTTGTACTTAGTCCAATCTGTGACCTGAAATGACTTTGGAAGTAGAAACGTGCACAGTAATCTTATCAGGGAGACGCTGGTGGCAAAGGTCAACTTCGTAGAGCATCAAGTAACATTGCTGTGAGCTTACAGAGCTGATGGTTTTATGATATGATCTGTATTTACGGCAGAACACAAATCACAATGTTTAATAATAACTGGATTAACTTTTTAAGACATATTTTATATATATATATATATATATATATATATATATATATATATATATATATACACACACACACACACACACACACACACACACACACACACACACACACACACACACACTCACCATGAATTTAGATTTATAATTTTTTTTTTTTCCTCCGATGACCTGAGCCGACCTTTCTCTCTCTCCAGGTGCTGTCATGGGTTTTCTTTACTGGAACTATGACTTTTGTGAAAGTGATGGTGGGCGTCATCCTGAGGGACAGGAGCCACAGTGCCTTGGTGTGGTGTGGAGCTGCATCACAGATGGGCTCCCTGTTGGGATCAGTCACCATGTTCCCACTGGTCTCTGTCTACAAGCTGTTCAAGTCCGGAGACTTCTGCAACACCAAATGTCCTATATGACGGTCACTTGTGAAGACTGGGGAATGTTGAATACACACCACTACAGTGTACCCACAGGAGGGAATAGTGGTGAACACTATAAAGCCTAGGATATAGTTCAATTAATATAAGTCCTAATTATACAACAATTAGAATGCAGTTCTTTCGCCCTTTGTTTATTGGAAGGTGCACAATCATTGCTCATTGTTTACTGTGAATGCTATGTATTTGAATGGTGTGAAACTAATTTAATACATTTGGTAAGAAATGTTATCCATGTTAAATTTAATTCAATTGATACATCATTAAAAAAAAGAACATGAAGCATTCCAAATTTTAGTGGGATGGGATTATATATATTATCCATGTCCACGTCAATGTCAATTTAAACAAATTTTGGTTCTATTGCTTTTGCGGCTATTTTATGAATTTTCTATCTCCACTAGATGGCAGAAGCATGCTTTTGTAGAACACACCTTTCCCTGCATTCCCCATGCAGCTAGTGGTCAATACCCAGCATCGGGCATTTATTTACTCTTTACATTCATAAATGAAATAAATATTTGTTTTTCTTAGCCCTTCTGTAATGATCCTCTTATTATTATGATTATTATAATAATCATAATAATTATGATTATTATGGGCATATGCATTTAAGTTTGAATGAATAAATCAGAAATTAAAATCAAGATGTTACCAAAATGTACCATTGTGAATACGATGATATAAGCAACAAACTATGTATTCTAGCTGTTGCACATTCCCCACTAGCGAAGGCAACAAGGACTTGTTGGAAATGTCAGGGGTAGGTAGGATAGATATCAAGTGTGAATCTTAGTTATGTAGTTCAATACCAATTGCGTTTTGTAATTGTATTTATTTTATTGCTGACTTTAAAATAGTGACTGAAATGCACACATCAACGAACTACAAAGAAAGACGAAGGGCAAGCAACAAAGAAAGGAGAAAAGAAAGAGCAGGGGAGGAGGAAAAAACTGGAGAACAAGCCCAGTGGAACTAGAGGGTGCGACACATAATCCTATGGCTGGTCCAACCCCTGAAATCCTTATCAGGGATGCTGTTGCACATCCCCTAAAGAGGCCAAAAGGACGCTAGACATCCATGGGAACTAGAGAGTGGTTTCCCATCAGCAGCTGTTCCCCCTCCCTAACCTCTCGCACGGAGAGCAAGAGGTCCCCAGGCCGGGGTCTGGAGGGAAGCACAGGGAGGGGGGCTCTAATTACCAACACTCAAAGGGCTGCGTTTGCTGCTGCTCATGTCGCTGGTCACTTGGGAGCTTTTCCTGACCCCAAACTGAGTTAAAAAAAAAAAAAAAAAGGAAATAAAATTGGCCCACAATTAGCCCCTAGCTGCCTCTGAGGCTGAGGGTCACATGAGTACAAGCACAGATGCAACTTTCTCACTTGGATTTGCTGAATCTACATCCCGGGTGCGCATATATGAACATGCAGCAATAACAAATCAAGAAAATCAGAGAAGATTGGAGGGTTGCCATAGCATTCTCATCAACATTAGGGTAAAGAATACAATATTTAGGCCTTTCCATTTCTTATTCCACCAGTCCTCGATTCTTTACCCAGAACATGTGTAGCATTTGACAAGCCGAAGAGAAGCTTCACCTGCATCTTGCATGTAAATGCAGCACCCCTTTTGTCAAATGACCTTGAATATGTGTGCGCAACCAGTGAGGGCTTCCTCCCCAGCTTCATTAGCTAAATTCTGTGATTGGCTCAGGGCTTTTGTGTGAAGGCAATGACAGACAAAGAAAGTGTATCATTTGCGGTACGGTGTCAGATGGTCCCATCGCTCTTCCAGCTGGTCAGGAGGGGTTGCGGCCACCTGGATGCTGAGGCCCCGGTCCTGTGAGATCCTGCAGTCTCTTTTGCCATGTGAAGCCTCCACTTACTACGCCACTGAGTGATCCATCTGCTCGGGACGACACCTCCTAGAGAGCGCACCCGCAGCCCTCCCATCCCCCCTTCCTCTCCGTCCCCACGCCAGCCGCTGCACCTCTCAGCTAAATGAGCAGTGTGTCAAACGGAAGGAGGGTTTAACCTTCCTTTAACAGCAAAAGAGTATAAAAATCCAAAGGACCATGACGCAATAACCGAATGAAGTCATGGCTGCCAAAGCGACAGATATGTCACCTGCGTCTCTGTTCCTCAATGACATTCCCTGGGAACGCTCTGGCGGCGCGCGCGCGTGGGGCACGGGCCACTCAAGGTTCACGGAGCGAGCGTGTAAACACTGAGGACACGGTGTACAACCACCGCCGCCGAACGCACTTTGAGAGGTGGTGTACAAAGGGCTGCCCTCAAAATATTCCCACGGAACGTTCCGGTTGTGTGTAGAAGTGCGGAAGTTAACTTGCTCGGGTAAATCTGCCGAGGGAAACGGATTTAGGCGCCATGATTTAGGCGGACCGCTTGGGGGGGGGGGCGTGCGCACGGTTCCGCCCGACGGACGTGGACGGCGCCATCGTGGTTTTCTCTCCCGTCAATTTCCACACAAACTCCATTTAATGAGTTCTGTCCATTTATATCAAATATAACTTGACAGCCCTGTGCAATTTCGCCGCAGCGGCGTCTAACAGACAGCGATGCACGCGGGCCCGCTCCTGGTTTTCTATCAGCAGGTATTGATGTTGCTTTAATGAAGTGCCCGGCGCTCCGCCCCGGGAGGAGACAAGTCTGTCAGCATATGTAAATGCTCTCTGGCTGTCATTGTTGTGGTATAGTTCAGCATGGGTCAGCATGGATTACCCCTCTGGGAACCCTTTGTTCTGGGGCCCAAATGTGCGACATGAGGGGACCAATTACAGCGCTGCACAGCGGGGAAGGGGGTGCAAACTTGTTACACTGCTGTAGTGAGCTAATTATTACCCCAAGATCAGCAGCGCCGAGCTCGGTTCGCCCGTGAATTCGTTTGGGTGAGGGCTTAATGGCCCCTGCTTTCAGTTAATAATATGCAGTGACATTACCTGTATGTATGTGTATTTGTTTGCTCTAAAGGGGATTCTTTCTGCAATTTGGGATAAAGGTCAGCCTTATATTCCACTATGACCAGCCAATGAAATAATAAATCCCAGCTGCTTTCCTTTAAAATGTCAATGCAAAGGTGGTTTACAGGCTACTGAGTGCCAAGCACAATAACCTTGATGCGGTGTCAAAGCATGATTTATGAAAATGCATACTGCCGTCTCCGTACCAAATAGCGGGCGGACAGGGCCGGGTGTGTTGATACAAAGCCCATATGGCCAGACAACCAGCCACGCATCGGCACATTATCATTCACATAATACCTCAATGGAGCATTTTGCTTTAGCATTGTGTTCTTTGTAAATGAGTGCGAGGGATTGCAATTTTGCCAGGTTTTCACCTAGACAGGCATTTTGGTAAATATGCAAAGCCCTGTCCTCCAGCCATTGGAAGCACGGGTAACAATTATATTCTTGAGCTTGGACCCCAAATCTGTGAAGAGTAATGTCACCGAATCAAAATGCAGGAGGCAAAGACGTGTGTCTGTTTTTTTTTTTTTTGTGGCACATAATGGCGTGATAAGTCTCAATTTGGGCAAAGTATGGGACCCGTTTACGACCGGTCAACCCCTTAATGGCCGCTGCGAATAACGCCGCTCCTGCTTTGCCTGTCCCGTATCCCGAAGGCGTCCGTCCCCTGCGTCCGCCCCCACTGACCACCCTAGCACAGCTGCTAGGGGCTACCCGTCCCCTTTGTGTGTGAGGCCAGTCAAGTGGAAAATGGCTGCTACCAAGAGAGCCCACTTCAGAGAGCCATCACGCTTTGAAGGAGCATGATGGCCTTTGACAGCCACAGTGTTAACATGGAGCCCACACCGACACAGCGCTGCTATTATCTTGTTTACCAAAGCAAGGGGAGACGGTATCAAGGAGAGACCCGTTTGGCTGATGTTTTGCAGCCAGTGGTGGCGGGGTCCTTGTGAGGGTCGTGCCGGAGTGGTGTTGTAGGGAAGCATCGCTAGAGATTACTCACGGCTCCATACCCTGGGAGTTCATTTCTGCATGATGCCTCTTAAACTTGCCGCAAACAAGTTGGCCGCTGCAGGTGAGATGACGTGAAGCGGAAAGATGCGGAAGATGCTGAGTCTGCGCAGTCTGTCGCAGGCCTCATATGCATGTTTGTTTTTTATTCAACCGCAATTATTGATTTTATTGTCCCTCACACCAGGCATGGGCACGAGACTCCCAACAGTTTCCCCCTGTCGTGCCCTTTAGTAGCAGCACTCGGACAACGAAACCGCTGTGGATCCGTGCCTTTAACCCTCCCTTCACACCTCCGGCACGTGTTGCTATGCGGCACATGTGGAGCTCCGAATGAGCAACACTGATTTTAACTGCAACAAATGGTTGAGGTATGTCGTTATCTTGATTTTCAGCAAAGGGGTCATTACCTGCCACAGATGCCACTGTTGTTTTGTGTCTCCATTTGACCAGAGGCTAGGCGATGCTGGAAATGAGCAGGAGGTGCCATTGTGCAGCAGCACACCTGATCTTAGCAATCGGTTGGCACTTCCACCCCCACACATGTCTCTCAGGCACCGCCTTCAGGCAGTCCATCTGTTGCTATGAAGGATGCGTGGCTATGGGCGCATTGGTCCCGTATACCTGAGTGAGTGAGTGAGTGAGTGAGTGAGTGAGGAGGTGGTATTTGAGAGGTGGAGGAGGGGAGAATTATTTAGATCTGCGTTCCAACAAAACAAGTGTATTGCACCTCGTCTGCACAAGTCTGACTGCGGAATGTAGGCAAAGCCAATCTGTGCATCTTATCTTCTTTTCAAAAGTCTTTTGCTGGTGCTCTATAGAATTGACGACCAGGAGTCATTTCTGTGTGTGTGTGTGTGTGTGTGTGTGTGTGTGTGTGTGTGTGTGTGTGTGTGTGTGTATTTGTGCTCATGTGTGATTCTTAAGACATACAGGCCCGTTTTGAAATATTTCACTCAATCTCATTGCCGCGAGACCCTACGAGAGCCTTTTGACACAGCGGAGCTAATCACGGCGAAAAGATGAAATGCCCTTGCATCCCCGGAGGGAAAATGAAAGATATTCTGTCTCATCTACAATACAATCACTCAATCCAGCATTAGGGGCGCGACACGGGGACAACGGGAGCGCGGCAGAGAGGTGGCGGGGCACATAGATGTGCACAGGTTATGATTTACAGGATCTGGGCACACGTGGCAGAGGACATGATGTCGTGCATTAAAAGCCCGTGCGGCGAATAGATTGTCGGGCAGAAAACAGTTTGAGGGATTATAACACGTAACACTTTTGACCTTGGAGATGTTCATCACCGGATGGCTCTGAAAGATTGGAGCCTTCTGATGGATGTCTTCTGCCGATGCGCGCAAACAGTTTCACGATTGTCATGTGGCTGTGGCCTGCCTGAGTCGTTGCGCGGAAACATTGTGGACGTTTTTGAGCAATTGATTCATAAAATAATAAGCGCGTCTCCCCACATTCATTTCCGATTTCTGTGCCGTCTGATGCTTGATGTATGTCATGTATTTAAGGCTTGAAAGCCACTATGACGCTTTTATTTATTTGTATTTGTTTCCAAAAAAGGTTTATGGAACCAAACCTCTCTAATGCCTGCGCGGGTGTTTAGTGACTAGAAGAAAAAAAAAAAACTAGAACAATTATTTGTTGCATTCCTGACCCTCCGCCGGTCCTGCTCTACCTCCCCGCGCACTTTCACTTCAACATGATTTAGTTCATGCAAGGTGCTGGGGAGAATGTTATATGCTAAGTTGACCTACCCATGCCTCGGTGGCTCCATGCCAGGATGGAAGGACAAGAACACAGACACACTCTCTTTGATGACGACAATTGGCAAAGTCCCCAACCCTTAAAGTGACCCGAGCTGCTGCCGGACGTATCCAATGGGAAGAGTGCACTCAATAAATCTGCAGGGCTGGGATTCAGACCCACTCACGCTCATTGCCCTTGAAAGTGGCCATGTGGAGGAGATAATAACCCATCAATTTACGGACCGCTGGACTTCGTCATATTTTCCTCCAAAAGGATCACTGGGAGCATTCCGAAAAGGATGCGCAAAGTCGGTGCGCGTTTTCCAACAGCCAGTCGCGGGGAATCTCACACTGACTCTGAGCGCCGGCGTGTAAGCATTTCCATTGGATGGCCGACTGCGAGGACAGCCAGCTATCCCATTGAGAAATTAACAGGGTCCCCCGTGCTTTTTACCTCCTTTAATGAATAATTTGGCTGTCAGGGTGGTAGCTGGCCGTGGCGACCTTGTGACCGGCGACTGACTCAGCACCGCGGGGCCTCAGGGTGACACTGTAAACCTCGGAGTTGTGTCCTCTCTCCTGGGTCGAAGTGCTTCCCCTGTCTCCCGCGTCGAGGGGGAGGACGCTCTGCTCAATGTCATTGGATGTATAGACCCACTTGTCATCGGGCTCCCACTGACTCACCAGGCCAACACAGCTTCTTGTTTTTTTTTTTTTTGCGGCAGCAGCACCAGATGGTACAAATATCCACCAGGATTATTAAAAATTATGACCATGGCTTTTTTTTTTACATGTTACCACATCGTCACATATAATCATTAGTTCACACTCTGATTATCCCCCTCTCCCTCCTTTAGTAACACCAGTCTCCCTTTCTGAGTTTTGTTTGCTTGCTGTTTGTTCTTTTTGTTACAGAGCTCTACTGGCTGCACGGCGCCTGCGGCGCCCTCCTGCTTTCACGGCCTATGTTGGAGGAAGGCACTTTAGGACACTTACAAAAGAGAAGTCACATCCAGGACGGACAGGCCCCCTGGGCTCCACACTGTTCTTCCTATGGTCCGCGGAGCTCTGAGCAAACATCTGTTTGTCTCCGGAAAGAACCTTGGAAGTCAGAATGGAACACTTGCTGTCAAATTAAAGAGAACGTTCCACGTCACAAACTCGCCGGAAAAGGGGCGTCTGTCCGGATGTCATGTCATGTTTCCGGTGTGCTTAGGGGGAAAAAACAACATATTTTTTCTATTTTTCTGTTTTTAGAGGTCTACCCTGAACTGGGCGCCAGGCCATCACCAGGGTCACTGAGCACACGCCCTCACACACCATCCACACCTACGGGCAAATGAAGAGTTTCCAGTCATCCCAAAACGCCTGTGGAGGTGGAAGGAAAGAAGAGAACCCAGAAGAAACCTGTGCTGACATGGGGAAAAGATGCAAACTCAGAGACAAACAGACCTGACACTGTCCTCCTGCCCATGACTATCTGCTCTGGAGACAACTCAATGCCACGCATTTGTCGTTGAAACCCGGTAGCTATGTGGGAACTGTGCAAGCCGCACAATTTGATACTCGCTATAATATCTTACCAATTTAGTCAAAAGGTTGAAAATTAACGACATAAAACATTCCCGTCTATGCTAAGATTATTATTCAATAATAAAGGAGGAGTGGTGACCGCAACGCAGATTATTTGCAGAACTACAAGACCCACACATCTACAGGCGCCACGTGACGAATCGCCGTACTGACAATGTTTCGCACACACCTATAGCGCAACTTCAAAATCAATATTTGGACGACCGCTTGCGCTGTAAGCCCTGGCGAATGCATCTGTATGGTCATTATGTTTCGCTCCGTATCAAAGCGGTTGTCCCTGATAACTGAGGTCGGGCACGACGAGGCCCGGGCCGAGAGAATAAAACCGCACACGGGCTGCGAGAAGACACAGCACCAGCAACATTTAACGTGTGTGTGTGTGTGTGTGTTGGCGTCAAAAAGACGTGCCCTGCAGTGAGGGGCAGTGGTTGGTTCGTTTTCTTTGCTTTTCAAATGGTCTCGGGAATTAATACATAATAAATAATAAACAAGCCTATTGGCCCGATTGAAACCAACACAACACATCGTGATTCACTGCTCATCACCTTTAAAGAGTTGATAATGATGATGATGACGATGACAACTGGTTTTAAGTTGTTATTTTGACATAATGCACTAATAACATATGAGTGCTTGCAGTATCCTGTTCCACATATGAACATACCAAAATAATATTAATAATTATTTAATAATAACAACTTTATTCCAACTCCTTACAGCTATCTTGGACTTGAATTTGGTTGAATTTAGAAACTCTTGCTTTGATTGTTTCCAGCCTTCCAAAAAGAGAAAAGAATAAAAAATAAAGTGTTGTGTTGCTGAGAGCATTTAATAGCTGGGTTATCGTTGCCGACTCAAGTCGCACGTAAAAACAAATGTGTTTGTTTTTTTTTTTATGTGCGAAACACAGCGCCAACCGTTATCCAGGTAGAGGGACAGCTTAAGCGACGAGAGCTTTTTTTTCTTCTCCGCGGCGCAGAAGAAGCCTCGGATTGAGAATTCAAACAGGTGTCACCTCGGTTCCTGGGAGACGCAAAATGAGTGACAGGCTATTGGGCTGTAAATAGCGGCACAGACGTGGAGGATTGGCCATATGCACACTGTGTGTGTGTGTGTGTGTGTGTGTGTGTGTGTGTGAGCGCCAGCGAGCCCACCACACCGGCTCCGTCTGAGATAAGATTCTTTTGGGAGGATCCCAGTAAAAAAGATCCTGAGGGACGGCGATAGATTAGACCAAAGCGTTGATTCACACGGCTCCTGGATGTTTACAAGTGCACTGTCGCTGTTTTGACGGCGCATGGGTCCCCTCTGAGCTTTGGTCAAATTTTACATCTGTGTTTTGGCGTGTCCTGTCCGCCAATATGTGGGGAAATTGCAAATAAAATAGCGCGCTCGGACCGACGTCAAATACAGTAAGAAATTATTAAAGGTAAAAAAATTGCTGTGGCAGCAGAGTTATCATTTAAACTCCATGTTCCTGTACCTCATTAGCCCTCTTCATATCCCCTCAATACCTATTCAAGACCAAGAGAGTGCTGAGCCTCCAGACTCCAGTGTGTGTGTATGTGTGTGTGTGTGTGTGTGTGTGTGTGTATGTGTGAATGTTGGGCAAGTATAGGGGGCTCTCCAAGGAGCACACAGCTCCATCTGGGCCAAAGTAATTGGTCTGCTATTCATATTCGGCAATGTAATAGCCTGGAGCTATTCATACAGTCACACATGAACTAGTTACACCGAGGACAACCAAAAGATGGGTTGACCCTAATGTCACTATTTTTCAAAAGGACCCCGCGTCCAGGACATGGTGAAAGCACGCCGCCAGGTTTGATTTACCCGGCGACCGAAATAGTTTTTTTTTTGTGTGTTTTTCCTCCGTTTAACGATAAATCCACTTCAGGTGTCAACTAATCCCTTCGTCTTTTGCCTCCCGTCCTGCATCGAGCGAGCCGACCGCCGGTTTTCGCTTTCCCGCCTGTTTACGCGCCGGGACTTGAAATCGGGCGAGGTGAAACTCCCTGTTGGAACGGCGTGTAACAGGTCGGTGAAAACACGCTTTACGATGAGGCGCCGTTAATAGAGTCAGCCCGCGCTAAGAATCTGCCTTTATTTCCCCGAAAAAGGCCCCCCACTCACCTGCTCCCCCAAATGTGTGCGAGGTGTGATCCATCAATTACAGCAGCGGCAGCTTATGTTGAGTTATTATCCTCTTAGAAATAATTACGGTAAAGTACTGATGGGTTTGTGAGTGAAATGACACACAATCAGCATCCATAATATTTTCACCTACGCATTTACTTTGGCGCCCACGGAACACAACGTGAATAAATCTTAAAGCCTCTTCCTCATCGACATACAAAATGTTATTCCTCACTGTGGTGGATGTAATGTCACCTGCGGTAAACTGCGGCGCTGTAAAAAAGGCGAGCTGCCGTCGGGACTCCCGCACTCATTAAAGGGGCGATCATTTCCTGCGTAACATAAGAAAGCTCCCTCTATCATCTGATCATTCCTCAACAAGACGGGCGCGGCAGTGGGCGAGACGAGCGCCTTCCCCCCGGTCGCGAAGGTTTTGGAGTGGTTTATTTAACAGGGTTTGAAGTGGTGTCCGAGTCGAATCCGCCGGGCTGATTATTCGGAGTGAAGAGGAGCCGCCGCCGGCCCATTCCCTCCTGGAAAATAACAACGTGGACGCCCGCCTCCGCGGCCCTTTTTTTCAATGGGGTCTGTCGGAGCTCGTCAGCTGCGGCGCCGTTCATTCAATCTCGACCGGCGCTCCTTCTCCGTCCCTGTACCATCCCCGTCCTCTCTCGCCCCCTCCCCTCTCTCGCTAGGTTTCACTCTCCCCTACACTGCTTTGCATTAGTTCCCGGTGTCTTCTGTGTTACCCCCACCCGCACGCCCTCCCTCCTTCTGTCCCCCCCCCCCCGCCCCCCCCATTCCACAAGCCTCCGTCGCTCCACCCCTCCACCCTGCTTGGTCCTGATGAGCCATTGTGAGATTCAAGCAGATGGATGGGGAACAAAGGGGGTGAGAAGCTGGCCCCTCTGCCTGTCCCCCCTTGTATCACTGCCAAGCAGGCTCTGGGTAATCTTCTCAAGCTTTCACGGCGGAGCAATGAATAACCTTAGCCTCCTCTAGGAGACCCCGGCTCCAACATAGCTGCCCCTTCTTATCTCACCCTCTGCAGGCTCGCCAGGGCCGGCTGCTCCCTGGATAGCATCTCTCTCACCCGCGCTCTCCGCACACCGTCTCTGTCCTCCACACCCAATCAGTGTTTTTTTTTTTTGTTTTGTTTCTTGGGGCGTGTTACAAGGCCCGGAGATTAATTGGGGCTGTGGCTGGATGACATCTGGTCCCGGCTTCATAAAAGCCCGGGTCCTTGAGGTCTGCAAGGTTTATAATGAAGTGTATATAAGTTAATTTTCTCATCAACAGAGCATTCATCCGAGCTCGGCTAAAAAAGAAAAAAAAACACTCAACCTGGGATAGTTGCTGAAATCATCCTGATTACCAACACTTTCCAGAGCCACGGAGATGGCGGCACAAAAACAACTCCAATCAGGAAGCACAACCTTTTGTTCCCACGTCGAACCCATTTCTCACTTTTGTTTTTGCAGCATCTATCGCCTTCGGAAGCAAACCGGCTCGAGCTTGGACCGTTTCCTTCCAAATGCGTGACTATGACATTCCTGAGTGCGTGTGTGTTTGGGCACTGGCTCTTTCTTTAAATGACGCGTGTTTGTGGTGCGAGTGTGCCCACCCCGCACGGCCCACCTGCAGTACTTTGCACAAACAGTTATCCATTCCACAGCTTCCTCGCCTGGCCCTGCTAAAATATTGAGGATGTACTTAAGTGCTATTTGGCCAAGTGTCATTTAGGCTGGAGAGCCCTCCATCTACAAAAGATGTCTTCAAGTGACTTGATCAGAGCTACTCGCGAACCTCAGAGGAATACACAGGTGATGAATAATTTACTGGGAATTAAATATTAATGCTTTTGTCCCAAAAACTACAAACTTAAACTAGAAAGTAAGGCAACATGTGAATTGATTTATATCGTGTAAAATGACCCTCGACGCTATCATGAAACTTTCTCGGTTCTTATTTCCCATCATTACAATGCTTTGTGTAGATGGAGGAAATTGAAATGACTGTCATCTAAGTGACTTGCATTGGTTTTAATTTGTGTATTAAAACAGGAGAAAAAGGGGATTCAATTAAATTGTAATTCACACATTTATTTATAGGCAACAAACTGCTTAAATTAATTAAAAAAACTCCTTTGCAGAAGCAGAGCTCCTCAGCATCTAATAAGATTTTACAACTGATGCTGCCTTTCATTTTCACTTTCAAATAAGCCTGTATCACTGAATCCCCTCCAGCCCACCCCACAGACAGGAATCAGGAGAAGAATTATTTCTTGTTGCTCGTTTCCCTCGAGAACCCAAATATTATCTTTGTATTGCCCCTTATTTACTTAATGTCAAACATATTCATGTTCATAAAGTATTGTCAAGTCATGATGGAATAAAGAGCAGACACCTTCACATGCTTAGTTATTTCCCCATCTCAGCAAATCAATTATTATCAATTAAACGACAGGTGGACTGAAATAAAACAGTGAAGAAAATTTTGTTTTTTTCTATTTGTCATGTTTAAGATATATATACACATAGTTTGCCAATCTAAACAGAGGGAGAAATTCTCTGAAAATGCATATGCATTATTATGATTACTAATATATAATTACTATATAATAATTCCATAAGGGATTACAGGAATAATACAGGAAATAGTCTAATCAATAGGATTTACTTATGTGTTGTTCATACCCAAATATTTTCTATACACTATAGAAAATTGAACTTTTCAAAGAAGTGTCTTTCCCTGAAATCATATTTTGCTTAATCCAACCCTCTATCCAGTAAGGATACAGGATGTATTACATAGAATAACTGTAATAAAATATTGTTTTTCTTTGCTGGGGGTATCTCTGTGGCAGTGCGGCAAGATTATCAGCCAATTAGGACACTAAATAAAGATCAAGTATAAAAGGAAACCTTGATTTTTTTAAATTGTTTCCTTCTCCAATTTATTGTCTTGCATTAAAATAGCCATTGATATATACAGTGAACACTGATCAAAACGCTTGGGATAGAATCATTCCCACAGTATACAAATGCTGTATAAATAATTTGTTTGTAGTAATCAAGTAGTCCACTTACAGTGTTCATTTTGGATCTTTTCATACATGACAACATATGGAAAAAAAATGAAAACTACGCTAATTCTATTTTTTTAACTTTACTCCAATGATATTTTACTTCACCGTAAGTCAGAGGTGGTGGCGCTACGCCAGGGCTTGCTGGTGCTATAGCCCCATCAGGATTTTGCACCGGCCCATTATTATTTTATTCAGGAATTCTATTTATTTAGGACTGATAATTCCCAAAACAGATATGTATATATATATGTATGTGTATAGCAGTGGTGTAAATGCGTAGTGGAGAGTGAGCGATCTCCGCTCCTCTGCGCGTCACCGTTTCTCCAAAATAAATGTATAAATATAAACAGTGTCTTTCTGTTTTAGATGTATTAATTTTCCTCCGTTTCCTAATTGAATGAAACAAAGAAAAAGCCCCGTGTGTCCCGTGTCAGGCTCCGCAGAGCTACCGATACCATTAGATGGTAATCTGCATGAACAATAAAGAAAAATTTAAATAAATGTGGTAATAATAATCATCCGCCCACAGTGATCTCTTTGACCCGGAGAGACGTGATCACCACAGCAGGTTTCCGCTGTACTTTGTTTTAACAAGTGATACTCTGGAAATCATGTAACAGGAATGTTAGAGAAATGTGAAATAAGAATCAATATTTATTTTTATCAATATGCTATTTTTGTTAGCCATTATATTACCTGCCAGAAGAGAATGCATTCATGTGTCACATAAAGAGAGCAGCCATCAGAGGATTATTGATATTTGAAAGCGGTGAAGAACTTAGTAACGCTGTCTATTTTAGTCTGAAAGGTTTTTTTTTTTGCTGGAGTATCGGGCGTCTTTGGGCGGCGTGGTAGTCACAGATGGAGCGGTTGTTTATACATCACTCCTTTGTTGTTCTGCGGTTGATCATATTCTCTGCTGTCTCTGCTGAGAAGCTGACCTGTTGTGAAGAGATGTGCATGTTTACTCTATTCATAGGTTCCACCCCCCCCCCCCCCCCCCCCACACACACACACACGCTACAGGCACTTATTCATTACCGAGTAGCCTCTGGCGACTGTCAAGTGCAGACAATAGCGAGCGACAAGAACTGTATATCTAACACACAAGGGAACCTTCCACACTTGTAGCCACGCTCAAGCGATAGCGCTCCCAAATAGTTGACAAAAAAAAAAAAAAAAAAAAGATATTCGCATATGTTCAAGAGTGAGAGTTGTGTTTGGCATCGCGGATAAGCCTCCTTATGTCGCTTCCATATTACTGCAAATGAGCATGTCTGAGAAATGAAACACCTTGCGCAGACTCTTGCATTTTAATTTCTGTGGCATCTGTGACCAGTCCGTCATGTTCCTCAACCCCCCCCCGGGACCCCCAACCTATCTGCGGCAGACCCCAAAAACCCTTTAGGGGAGGTGGAGGGGGGTAGGGGTGGGCACATTTGATTGATGATGGTGTGAATTAAACAGAAAGAGATGGAGAGAATCCTTTTATCAGGCCAGAAACACGAGTGGATTAAAATGTAGTTGTACAACCCCTCTGTATAATGCAGCAGCCTGGCCGCATATCACCGGGTACCAGAAGCCAAGATGAGCACCACCCTCATTACCGCCCCCCGCCCCCAAACTCTCCAAACCCCAACCTTGTTGTAGCACAGAAACAGGAGAGGAACATGAAGTAGACGCATGAAACCAATCTAGATCATTGTCGTAATATTAAAAATAAACCGCTCAAAGACCGGGAAGGACAGTACACGGGACGAGGACAAAACAGGCTCATTTGAATTGAAAATGCGAAGAGACTGAACAAGGAAACACATTCGTTGAAAGATTTTATATCACAAGAAGTCCTGAAGGACGCCACGAGCCGCCAGTTACAGCGAAGCCCTTAATATGAAACCGGGGGGGAAAAAAAAGTTAAATAACAAGAAAGCCGCATTTCCATTTGGAGACAGTGCGCTGATTTATCTGCACCACACGCTGCGACACAAGTGCCTGGCTCCCTCCAGCGGAGCGGGAGCCGCTGGTCGTCCTTACCGGCGCCATTGGGACGGGCCCCTCTACGGCCATGTGTGAAGCTTTAATGGACCTGGGGCACGCCTCCCTCTGGCAGCACCCTCTGTGCCCGGCGCCGCGGCCGCTCTGCTGATGTCGGGCGTTGATGCGCTGCATAATTTATTGCCCCCTTTTGCAGGACTGTTCCCTGCACATCCTCCGCTCGTGGTGCAGGTGAGAGTTCAGCTGTTTAGTTTAACACATCACTGAGAAGAGCCCCGGACCTGGCTTCACAGTGACAGACCCCACATGTGAGAAATGCAATTAGCGGGAAATATGCAATTACTGCGATCCCCCTTCTCTCATGCGGCCAGACAAGGACAATTTGTCAACGAGGCCCCAGTGGTATCTCCCCGGCTTGGATAGGGAGCCGCAGATACCATTGTTCCTGCCTCCTCTTGCAATAGCTGTCCTGCGGTGCTGCACCATGGCCCTTGGCCCCCGAGGAGATTTGGCAGAGGGAGATGTACGGCCGGAACAGGATCCAGGGCTCAATAATCACAAACAGACCCCTCACCTCGGACTGTTTCTGCGGCGTGCACCAAACAAGAGACGCGGGGCCGCGATACACACATGCCACAGGAGGACGGTAAGAAGTGTAACAAGACACACAGGTTTGTTTGTCAGTTGTGACTAAGAAGTTTGGTTAAAAAAAAAAAAAAAAAAAAAAAAAAAAAAAAAAAAGAGGAATTGCAGAGATCATATTTTTTATCTCTCATGTAAATGACAATAAAAAAGGGCGTTGTGGCGTGGTGTGGCGCTCTCCTTCCAGATTTTGACTCCGGACAATGAAAGTTGTCCGAACTGTTCAATAGTGGCTGACATCACAAGTACAAGATCTGCTGCAGGCCTTTGTCCCCTGTCTGAATGGACATGATAGATAGAACTGGAGCAACGGGGGCAAAGACCATGACGATCCGAGTACTGACCTGGTTTTCTCTGTAGTCATCATAAAACACGGAGCCCGGCTCCCGGGGACACGTAATAACATCAGGCCTTTGGTGTAATTCACAATCTCAGCGTGTGGCAATAGAGCAGAAGCCATTACATTTGCCTTATAATTTGCTCCGGCCCCAGCGAGGGATTCAGGTGACTGCGGTCGGTGTTAATGGAGTTCCAGTGATAAGAACGGGTCTGTTTATGAGCCACGTGCGGTCAAGCGTCGCAGGAACAGCTGAGCGCAGGCAGGTGTCGGGCCCCGCGAGCGCCCGGGCACCGCTGGCGGCCCACGCCGTTCATTTCACGCACGTTACCGTCACGTGAGCAGCGTCGGGGAAAAAAGGAGGTCGCCGAGTGCGCGGCAATAGCGACGGCTGAGTGATGAGGTTTCCTCGGCGTCACAGTGGCATGTACCATTACCGGCAATTTGGTTTGTTTGTGAAAATCAATGAGTCACCAGTGTTTTTGTTTTCAGGCGAAGTAAAGTGAGGGGGGGGACACGCGGGGAAAAAAATGGGTTAATGATGTTTTTTTTTGTTATGTTTTTTTTTTTTTTTTTTTTTTTAACCCTGCTCTCGTAACACGTCTATCAAAATGGAATCAGCAGCACCATAACATTTTATTGGGATGAGAAAAGGAGAGATTGTGCACAGCGGTATAAAGAAAGGTCTATCTTCTCCAGCGCGGCTGCTATAGCAGACATTTACAGAGCCTTGAGGAGAAAATGAACTTCAAATTAAAATGTCTATTTGATGCATTACCATGATAGAGAACGATAGGGGAAGGAGAAGTCCACGGCGTTCGCGTGCCTCAGCCCGAGGGGACAGACTTGGGGAGTTGTCATCACCAACTTAGTCTATCAAGAGGGGCCTACTGGGAGGAGAATCCACATGGACTGGCTGCTGTTTTGACAGGTGTCTTTACTAGTTAATTTATCGGGCAATTAAAGAATAAATGGAAATATCCCCCACCCGAGCACGGCACCCGCGCAAAATCACCTGGCAGACCTCCCGTTCAGATCGAGCATTGAGAATTGATTCTGAGTATTGAAATTAGGTTTTTAAAAAAAGGGCTGATTCGGTATTCCAACCTCTAAAGCGTCAGAGCGTGTGCCGAATAAACGATGAGCACTCGATGATGAGTCGGACGTTTACTTCAGCGCGCGCACGTACGCTGCCCGTTTTAACCACCTGTTAAAAAAAAAAAAAAAAAAAACTCAACTGGTTCTACATCACAAATGTACAAAAACACGAATTGCCTCGCATTGACGATGCATCGTCAGTGCGGGGAGGAGTAAAAAAACCCCAAAAAGAACCAATATCTGACGTAGAAATAACGGGACGATTGATGGTGATTGACAGCTTGGTATTGTCTGTGCAGTGTTCAGTCTGTTGGCCGGGTCCAGACAGCAGCCAGCCAGGCAGCCTTTATGCACCCTATATAAAGTGTGACCCAGGAGCCAAGGCTTTTCTGTAAGTGTGCCAATTTGGACATGCTTCCAGCAATAGTCAGACCTTTGCCAGCTGCATCGTCTGGGCCCGCGCACAAAAAAGTATGCCCTTTGAAAAGAGCTCAACACACACAAACGCACTGATGCATGACACACATGCATCACTGTGCAAACGTGCCTTTGCACACTGTTCCTGCTTATCCCAAACGAGACAAAAACTTAATTCCATAACAGGTCTCTTCCAAGCTGGCGTTTTACGTTATATATATATATATATATATATATATATATATATATATATATATATATATATTTGTTGTTGGTTTTTTCTCTCCTTATGCTGGCTTTGTTATCCTTTGTTAAAAAGACAATTTGAAAAAAATGTCCGCCTTCGATGCCAAACCTTAATAGAGTTAAACTTGAAGCGGGACAAAAATCTCAATATGCAGTGCTAGATTTAGTAAAAGGCAACCACACTCATCTGTCCTCTAGCAGTACACTCACCATGACTCACAGCGAGCGCACACTCTGCTGTGGAGACACTCAATTATGATTCAAATCCACATAAAGGGGCAATAAAGCTATTGTCATGTGACCATCTGCAGTGCATCTCCGTTGAATCTCCCTCATCATTCTTCCCCGTCGCTCCTTCCATCTTGTGAAATAACAATATGGATATACACTTTCCGGCCCCGAATGTTAATCACAACCCTTTTAACCCCCCCCCCCAAAAAAAAATGTAATCATTATTTAGCATTTTCTGTGAATAAAATGTCAATGTCATCCGGAAGTTGGGAGACGGGGGTAGCTCCTGCAGAGTTATTGTTTTTCCTCGAGGTGATTTTAAAAATACGGCTGAAGGGACGGAGTAGCGCCAGTTTAGTTCCGGCGCCGTAATTATCACCTGCTCTTGTCTCTCAGGGATGTTCATGGACAAGGGCCTCATAACAGGTGACAGAATGTCTGCCAGACACCCCCGGTTCCCCGCCCCCCACCCCAGATTGGTGACTATTATAAACCAAAAACGTATGCTCTCAATATATATGCAAATGACGCCTGGTCCCAAGGTGAAGTTCGCGAGGCAGCAACGCCGCTCGCCTCTGTTTTGCTCATTTGCAAAAATGTTGAGAGTAACAAAGACCACAGGAAATTGAAAAATTGTTACTAAGTATTAGAAAAAGCAATCATTTTCTTCAGGCAGCCTAATCCCATGGAAATTGATCTCACCTCTCTGCCTGACATGCTTTGGTAGGAAAAAAAAAAAACCACACGTGGGGGGGGGGGGGATGGAAGAAAAAGCCTGCTTCAATGTCGCCTGATGGAGATTTTGTTTGGTTGTAGTTTTCTTCATTTTCTGCATAAATTCACATTTGTTTGTCCCCCTTGGCTGCAAACAGGTGCACTGAATACACTAATAGAAACACGGGAGCTGCCATGTAATTGTTTCCTAGATTTGCTGCGCCGCGGAAAGAAAAACCAGCTACCTGAACAATGACTGTGGCAATACACTCCACTCTATTCAAGCTGCGTGTACGTATGCAAATCTGCCCATTTGTTGTCTAATATTAAACAGACTGATAGCATCTCACTAATGCATTCGCTCTTCCTTTTCACGGAAGTACAAATTGGAAACGACAGTCTATTACCCCATGCTCTGACCTTCTTCATGAAACATGATATAAAAAGACCTGCACTGCCTTTAAACCGGGGAGCGATGGGGAGGGCGCCAATGATTAATTAACCCAATTAATTTAGGAATAGGATCATTTGAACAATTATTTGGCTATAAATTAGAGCTAGGTGGAATGATGATTTCTAATTAAGCTTTAAGTACTACACTAGAAATTAATAATGTTTGACTATGAAGACTCTTTTTTTTCCGCCCCACAGAAGACGATAAAGTAAAAACACATCCGCCTCCGGAACAGATTCATCGAACGTTCAGAGCAGATTTATTTATTTATTTATTTTCCCTCCCTTCCTCTCTCCCAAAGCCGGAGAACGGCGCTTCCACTCGTCGTCCGGTGGTGTTGGGAAGAGAACAGCTTACCCTTGGTGGCTGACACATTTTGCTCTCGCTGGCTGACAACAGGGCTTCTCGCTGGGCGTCGTGGGCAGCCCGCTCCCATCTGCTAGAGCTTTCATATGGTTTATTGCCCCTACTTTCACCACTGTTATTTATTGAACTGCCACCATGACCGCTGCTCCTCACAAGCACCGAATCCCTCCGTGCCCCCCGCCGCACGCCGGAGTAATTCACGCCATGCGCGGCATACTGAGCAACACTTTAAGTGTTATTAAGAAGCATCGCTCATGCATGGGCTACTATTTACTGAAATACATTCAGGCATGCTGCGACTTCCTGATGAAGACTCTTGAGGGAGGAATTATGATGGATTTGTGCAGCGGTGCTGGGCAAGGAGAGGGAGAAAAGAAAATGGGAGGAGGGGGGGGGGGGGGGGGGTGGAACTAGGGTTTCAAGTATTTGACAGCCTAAATGAACAAACGGGCACCATACAAGACAGTGAAGGAGGACAGATTATCATTTGGAGATGAAAGGGAGAGAGAGAGAGAGATGGCAAAAAAAAAAGAAAGAGGGAGAGGGAGAGAGAGAGTGAGGGAGAGATGCTCATTCACTGCCACACAGCTGTCTTATTTGCAAGGTGTTGAGAAACCACTTTTTTCAAGAGGATGAAAAGATTTTTTTTTTTTTTTTCTTCTTCTCCCAGAAGCCAAAAGGGTCTGCTATCATTTTTGGGCAGCTTGAGCGGTGGAGATGTTATTAGCATAAATTATCTCCCCCCACCAAAGAGATAGGAACATGTTAGCTCCTTTCTGCTTTTCACACTTAATTGCCCTATTTACTGAACAGTTGCCCATGGACAACAAACGCACACGCTCAGAGATGCATACAGGACAACAGGCAGACACAAGCCAAATAGGGCATGAGTGATATAGTGAACTATTTGCCAAGCGGCATTTGATACAGCACTGCAGTTAAGGCCATTTAGTCTTTAAGTTGTGCTCATACTCCACAACACAATATTGTCTGTCTGACCTTCTTCTCCACACTGATTCTGATTTGCATCTTCGTAAAAATGTAACAAAACGGCGTTTGTTTGTTTTTTCCGTTTTTTGTTTTTTTGGGGTTTTTTTTCTGCCGAGAAGAGAATAAAAGACGAATTGACGCGTCGAAATGGCCGAAACAAATGCATTTTTACATCATACTTAAACCATGAACAAATACTTGTTGAATGCAGAAGGATCATTAATATAAACGGTGGCAATGTATCAGGCCCACTGTGGTGTCTGCAAAATAACCATCGGCTCTTATCTTTCTAAAGAGCGCTCTAAAGATGTTTTCAAGTCCTCAATGAAGTGACCTAGTAAGCAAAGCGAGGTGAATTATAGATGGCTGTGCCTAATGGACATAGTCTCTTCACCTACACACCCCATTCCCACTATCATATTGTATAAGTGGTGCAAGAGGCTGGAATATTTTTTTCCTATATGCTTTCAAAATCTTCACGCAAATGCATTGAAGCTTAATTTTTTATTTTATTTTTTTCAATTTGCTAGGCGGCTGAATTAGCTGGAGAATTAAGTCAAGTGATTAAACACGCTTCATGTCTGTAAATAGAGATAATAAGTGTTCCTTTAGTCGGCGTAATTGCCAGCGGTGTCTCTTGTGGAACTGTCGGAGGGAGGAACGAATCAAGTAGATTGACTTCATTCATTGGGCCGGCCAGGTCATCGCCATAACCCTGGAGGACCATACAGGATGTTAATGAGGTCAAGATTGGATCTCAGCCTCCCCCCACATCCGATCGGGGTGTGGACCCGTCCCGACCCCCAACCCCCCCCCCCCCCCCCCCACCCCCCCCGCCGCCCCAGCCCCCTCTGCAACGTGGGAGGGTAAAGACCATTACTTTAGCCCAAGGGGGTCAGTCACTATGGTAACGTCCCGAGGCAGTGACCACATGTCAGAGCCAGTCTCTGGGGGCAGCGAGTGAACTGGAAGTCAGGCGAGGGGAAGGGGAGGGGGGCGGATGGACCCTGTAACCTGAAATGCAAACCTGCGAGATGTGCAGTTTAAATCCCAGCATGCTTCACACCACCGGCAACCCTTATCCGAGAAGAAAAACACAGTAGAAACCTGTAGCTACAGTTTAAGATGATGAACATATATGAAAGGAGACCATGGCTAACACTGATGCTTGGATTCATGGACTAAATTGGCCTCTGAGTCATCTGATGGTTAAAAAAAAAATCCAGACGCAAACCACCATAAGATTAGAATGAGCTGAATAACAGAAGGGTCTTATCTTATTCACAGTGAAAACTGTCCAACATGCATTCGTTGTGGTGGATGTGACCGCAGCTGGAAGGTCAAACCTCCCTTGCAGCTCCTGTCTTCAGCATTCACTGTTACGAACAGTGAAAAGTTTCACAATTCAAAAGGTGGAAGTAGAACTTGAAGACATCCCATCTGTCCACGTCAGCAATAGTCTGCTTGCATCCTGGGTTCAGAATCTAAGACCTGCCTTTTAACTTGTTGATCCAATTTATCATATCAACAAAAGTACTTACGGAAGGGGATCCAAATAAATTAGCAAATTGTGTCTGGGCTTCTGAAAAAGGATGCAATCACAGACAAACAATGCCAAGCGCTGGGATTTAATATGCGAGTGAGGACGGCGCCACATTCAACAAGCGCACCGCAGGGGGAAGCTTTCTTAATTTATGGCTGTTTTTCATCCATTAGGTTGAGTTGCTATCAGAGGCTAAATGTTTCCTCAGACCGTCCTGAAATATTGATGTCTGCGTGCCATGTGTATACTTCAGAACAGCGCTGCGGCGCACAAAGGGCAGAGTAACGAGGACGGCTTCTGCCAGAGATGAAGAGCCGTTCAGAGTGGAGTCAAAGCAGAGGCTGCTAGAGGTGCTGGGAAAGTGCAGTATCAGATCAAGAGGGGGGTTGTTGTCTACTTTAACCACCATGCACTGTATGGTGGACGTTGAAATATTATTATTATTATTATTATTGGTATTATTCATATTATTACGATCACATCCAATAATGATGTTTGCCTCAACATTTAAGTCAATGGTGAAAAACTCTAATAAGATCCAACTAACGACACATTTCCAATTAGATATTGAATTAATTTATATAAAACCTGTCATATTATAGCATGTATATTATGTATACATATTATGTGTTATGTTATGTGTTGTGTTGACATTCTTTAAATTCCCTTTTAGCCAAAGCACCCAGTGTCATTTCCGTGTCACATTTTTCCATTAATTCCTCACCTCAAACCCCAAAAGAGGTTAATTTCATCCCAGATGTGCCATGACATGTGTGATAAATCCTATTTGTGTTGATTTGTCACTCTTGAAAAATAACATGCCGAGAGCCGCAATGTTTCCAGGGATTTCTCTACATTGAACCTGCATACGGTATAGTTTGTGTCAATCAAAAGATAAACTTATCATTTAAAGTGAAGCTTATACGCCTAATAAGATTGACCTTATTCTGGGATTTAGACAGAATGATCATTCTGGTGTAGGAATCTGCATATCATTGCATCTTATGGTGATAATTACTTATAATTATTATAAGAATTAATTATGTTATAATTTGTTATGGTTATCTTTCAAAAACCAAAGCAAAGAACCATATTAAGATGCATTGCATTTTCAGTCCAACCAATTACTTTGCTATAGGTTCAACAATTACAGCATACAAACAGCTTATTATATACATACAACACGTTCGCAATGAATCTTATTATCATCAGAATAAGACCATTTTCTTCGGCTGACATTACCAGTGAAAACTTCACATTGAGCACAATATTGTGAAACAGGTGAACAGTGATAGATAGATAGATAGATAGATAGATAGATAGATAGATAGATAGATAGATAGATAGATAGATAGATAGATAGAGCACCTCTAAGAAATCAAACAGGTGTATATGCATGATTCATTTCAATTGGGTTGAGATGGAAGGAATGGAAAATGAGCAACACTAAATACTTGTTGTTACAAAATACAATATAATTTGTCATAGGAAACAGGTCACAGTGGAGAAACTGGCCCTGAAATATCTGGCCAATTTATTAACCACGAGTGTTATTCTAGATTTCACTCTAATCAAAAAGGATGTAATTAATTAATCAGATAATTCACTGCAACGCATGGCAGGATACACATCTGTGCGGCGGCGACAGGGGAGGCGAGCCGACACTGTGGGAATCTACAGACATTAAAACAGACCCATTACTCCCAGGTAGCCTCCGGTATGTAAGCGCTGTGTTTTTTTGTGCCATTTTCTGTATACAAGTCCAGGGACAGTGTGCTAATGGGAGGAAGCGGTGTGAGGGGAGAGAGAGAGAGAGAGAGAGAGAGAGAGAGAGAGAGAGAGAGAGAGAGAGAGAAAGAGAGAGGGAGAGGGAGAAAGGGTGTCTAAGGTAATGGAGAGGACATGAGGGCAGCGGCGCCTGTGCAAGGCAAACATAAACTGTGCCACTTCATCTGAAAACAATGGGGGACAGGACACTGAATGTGCTCTCATCCACGTCTACATTGTCTGCCCTCCTCTTTTACTCCTCCTCTGAGCGGCGAGCATAAGCAGAGTGTGAGAGGGAGGGAGGGCGGATGGGTGGGAGGGAGAGGGGAAAGAGGGGAGCAGCAGTGGGGGTCTGGCTGTGTTCTTTCTCCTCTGTCTGTGTGCGAATGCACAGACGGTTCAGTAGTAATTTGATGTGTGTCCCTGGGGACATTTGATGGATTAAAGCTAAGCAGCTCCATTTCGCAGCACCACCTGATCTTCCGCTGCCTGTGCCCCATATAAAGGCTGGCGTGATTGCTGATCTCAGCTAGTCTGACAGTCTCTCTCTCTCTCTCTTTCCCTCCCTCTCTCTCTCTCTCTCTCTCCCTCTCTCTCTCTCTCTCTCTCCCTCTCTCTGTCTCCATCTCTTCTCTTTCTCGCTGGTCCCTTAAGCCTGCTGCATCACAGGAGCTATCCAGTGCTGAACAGGATCTTTTTTTTTTATTATTTTTTTTGGGGGGGGGAGCCGAGGGAGCCGTAGAGTATCGCACAGCATCGCCGACAGCCTTGCTCTCCGCCGGTTTCCATTTTCCTCCTCATCTTATGTTTTTTGGCTCTTTCCGTTAGACACCAGGATTACCGCTCATCCGGCTCTGTTCGCGCGCTTCCTTAGAGGGTTTTTCCTCTTTTTTGCCCATGCTTTTTTCTCGGCTCTGTGTTTTTATCCATTGAAACATGCCCCGCTCATTTTTGGTGAAGAAAATCAAGCTTGATGATTTCTCTTCGTCCAATGTGGCCACCTCCAATCACCATCACCACCTGGACGACTCCTTCACTTTTGCCCGCTCCATCACAGACTCTGTAACCAGCTTGGGGGTTCGTCTCAGCGAGAATGGTGAGTTTGCACGCCTTGGGACGGCTCCGGTCCTCCTCTTGTTGTCTGAGCTGTGTGAGCACCATTTCCCCCGTGTTCTCTTCTTTATCTACATTTTGCTTCTATTTTAGCCGGTTGCAAAAGTGCTGGTTATCAAATCGTGGCCACAGTTAAGAAAAGCCTTTCCTTCATTTTCCTGAACATTTAGTGAAATTCCAGCGCATGCGACGTGCCCATGGTGTGTGCAGTAAATGTTACTCACAGCCGGTGGTTTTTCTGCATCGCAAATAATCCTCTCCAGAATAACCCCACCCCCACCCACCATGCGCCCCTACTTTTGTTTTTTGACTCCGGTGAAGGGCAGACGAAATTCAGGTCACAGCCACGGATTAGCTTATGTAAATTGGGGACAAAACGTGTCTCTAATCGGGAGAAGCATCGGTTACGTATTTGTGCGACTGCACCAAACGCGGCGGTGACTTAACAGGCGAGCCGCCTCTCTCCGCCACCCCCGCCGGCTAAACAATTCATAAATATGAGAGATGAGTATTGGATGATGCGTTTGTCCTTAGCTGTTATTGTCCTTGAGTTCCCATCACAGTCTGAGCCTCCCTTGCCCCCCTCTCCCCCGTCCAACTGGAGCATGCACGGTCTCCCCACCCCCATCCCTCCGCTACATCTTTCTCCTCCTTCCGGGCATTTGAAAACTAGCAGGGGTTAGAGTTTCAGCCATGCAGGCCTATCAGCGCCACAAGAGACATCCGCACGCTGTACAGTAGAGCCAGGAGGGAGGTGGGGGAGCTGGAGGGGGGAGGTAGTGAGAGGAAGGATAAAAAGGAGACAAAAAATGCTTGGAGCAGCATTGATGGTAATCACGTGACAATGTGTGTGTGTGTGTGTGTGTGTGTGTGTGTGTGTGTGTGTGTGTGTGTGTGTGTGTGTGTGTGGGTACTGTAAACACCAAGAAAGGACACATAGCTGTACAGTGGTCAACATGCTGCCTGAGCACGCTAAGCTGCAGTCAGCGCCGAGAGGCTGGCCCTCGATTCCACAGGCAGGTTTAAGCTCGCTGCTTCCATTTTGAAGCCATATTTAGGGTGCCAGATGTCCATCCGTCTTTGTTGTGATTTGTTATGATCTCGTCACAATAAGATGAGCTCCGGGGTCTGGAGCAATTCCGATCATTCCCACCTGTTATGGTACTGCCTGAAACGCCACAGTCCATTTTGGATCAAAACAACGTGCGTGCGTGCATGGTCATGTGTGGTGAAAAGATGCCTGTCATGCGCAGAAATCTAGATGTCACATTACATCTTTGCTATGGCATATTATGACATTAATAATTGACAAGGGTTCATTTCACCACAATTCACAATTTAAATACATTTAATTCCAATGTACTATACAATATACAAGTATATTAATTTATATATATAATCCTGGCCAATGTTATTTTTTGGTCTATTGCAATGTTAACCATTTTCAAAAGCATTTGGCAATAGGTAGATAAAGAGCATCCTCACACTTCACTGCACTTGACAAAAGCCATTTCAATCACACAATAGAGTCTATATTTTCATGCTGAGTCCAGAGGAAAAGGAAACAAACTAAATAAAAAGAAAAAATCTCAACATGGCTGGAATACCTAGCATCAGCACTTCTGCTGTGCCGAGAGAATTCCTTTCCCCCCATTGTGGAGACATTTGACTTGAGTGTCTGTCGAACAACAAAGAGGGGTGGCTGAGAGGGTCCATTAATTACATGCTTGCTTTGCATTAGAGAAATGAGTCTGCGAGCTGTAAAGGCTGATACGGCGCTGGCCCTAAATGATGAACTCCTTGTCTGACCTTGGGTAATTGAAACACATTACATAATGCACATACCCTTCTTTTCCCTTTCCCTTTTATTTCAGATTCCTAACAGAACAAGGACCAAACAATCCCATACTATATAGATCGACTCTTTTCTCAGAGCAACAGTGATTGTTGTCAAATTGACAACAAAGTCTATTTGGGAGGCTTGTTTTTCTGATCTTTAGTATCATGTCTTTTAGAATATGGGCTGTGAGCGCCTAAACCCTTTGGGAATGGAACCGGCGTGGTAAGAGACCACTTCAATTGATTTTCTAATGACCTGTTTCTTGAAGGCACTTCAGCACACGTGCTTTGGTAGACAGGTGACCCTCTTCACGAAACAACAGAAGGATGAAGGATTTAGCTCCTCGCTGACGCCGTGTATCAGACGGCAGCTCGACTCCGTCCTGCTCAATAAACTATTATTGTGGGCAACGGACACTTTATCCTTTTCTTACCCTATTCCCATCTTCTTCTCTTTCTGTTCACGGCTGTTCTAACAGCTGTACTATTTTACAGATGATGGCCTATTGATCAGCGCAAAACTTTGAATTTCATTAAAAAACAGTCAATATCTCATTTCCACTACTTGCTGTGCAGGGTGCTTAGGAATGGCTTATTTCTTGGCAGTTTTTCCCTCTCGAGGCAAGAATTCCACGGCATTTTCCTGCACTCATATTTTCACCCGAGACAATAGTAACCGGTGAGGTAAGAAATGTTCAGAAGGGATTCAGGCCTCACTGTTCACTTGACAAGAAATGGTTTCCTTCTGTTGAGTTTCCATTCAGCTGCCAGAAAGTCTTTTAGCCTCCCTGGCAATGGGCTGCACAGGGAAGTGGCGAAGGACAGGAATAATGCCAGCCAGAATATATCATGTCGCCACACACTGCACAGTTGTAGACATTTAAATCACCGACGGCGTCGGCATTGTGTGCTCTGCAGTGCAATGCCTTCTCTTTTAAACAAGCGGCGTCCAGACCCGCGACCGATTCTCCAATCGGAGGGTCGGCCGCAAAAACCCATCCCATTTATTTTCTTGTCGAATAGATCAAATGAAAAACAGAATCCAGATGGGACCATGTGATCCCGTCCAGGGGGTGCAACCTATCCAGAGACATGTTTTCCTCCAACACAACAAACCCCTTTTTTTTTTTTTACATATTAGACATCGGCAAGTATAGAAGGCTTTGCCTGTTCTCAAATCTACCTTTGTTACCTTTTTTGGGCATTTTTCAAAGTTCTGAGTTTGGAGTGTTGTGCTGAACGGAGCGTGGCGCCTCTATTCATAAAGCGCTGGCAGAGCCTTAATTGAGCAAGTGTGTGTGTGTGTGGGGGGGGGGGGGGGGGGGAGCCACAGTCACAGAGGGACTGACACATCGTAGATGAAGAATTCTTACCTAGAAAAAGAGGTCTAATCAATGAGACTACTTTATGTAAGAGGGCCTTCAACGTGAGCCTTTTCTACCGGGGAATTTCTTTGATGAACCATTATGGGTGGCTCACAGCCAGTTTGCATCCGCAATGTGAGAACACACCTTCATAAACGCTGCTGAGTGCGTTTATGTTTTCCCTTATCAATGCTATTGTGGACGCAACCCATGAGGTCTGGGGGGGGAAAAAAAAAAAAAAAAAAAAAAAAAGCAATTTGCTCTGCGCTGCCATCATTTCATCATTTCACAAAGGGCAATCATCCAACATGATAATCATGCAATCACAGCCATGTAAATGCGTGCTTACCCACCACAACCTCTGGCTGACTGTAATTGTGTGTACCTCTTCCCTAGGCTACATCCAGGATTACATCACGCCATCTGTATACCAAGGGGAGAAGAAGATGGAGCACAAGCTGGCATCACCCGTGTCGGACCCGCTCTACACCCCGGTGAGCAGCGGAGGGGAGGAGTACTGCGACCCCGACCTGGAGCACCCCGACAGCCCCCAGTCCGGCATGACGGCGAGCGGCTTCTACAGCGGCGAGTCGGACGCCCTGACCGAGGGTTACACCATGGATGCCTTCTTCATCTCCGACGGGCGCTCGAGGCGGAAGGGGGACGGTGAGAGTCGCGGCAGCGGCTCGAGGAACAGCCTGGCCAGCGCCGTGGCCCAGGAGAAAGGCTCCGGCACGTCGCGCCACACCTGCAACGAGTGCGGCAAGACGTACGCCACCTCCTCCAACCTTAGCAGACACAAGCAGACGCACCGAAGCCTGGATAGCAAGATGGCGCGCAAGTGTCCCACGTGCGACAAGGTGTACGTGTCCATGCCTGCATTAGCCATGCACATCCTCACCCACGACCTCAAGCACAAGTGCGACGTGTGCAGCAAGGCCTTCAGCCGACCCTGGCTCCTTCAAGGTCACATGCGCTCACACACGGGGGAGAAGCCCTTCGCCTGCGCCCACTGTGGCAAGGCCTTTGCTGACCGCTCAAACCTCCGCGCCCACATGCAAACACACTCTGCCTTCAAGCACTACAGATGCAAGCGCTGCAATAAGACCTTTGCTCTCAAGTCCTACCTGAACAAGCACTATGAGTCAGCTTGCTTCAAGGGCTCCGCGGACGAAGACGAATCCGGATCAGAGAACTAGCCACGTGATAAGAGCCGGAATTTTGGAAAAAAAAAAAACCCCGCTGTAGGTTCTCAACCAATAACCCTGTTCACTCGCCCTCCATGCCTTTTTTTCCTTCCCTTTTTTTAGAAAGCAATATTTTCACTGAGATTACCTGAAGCAACTATTATGATTATGGCAAGAGACAATTTCAAAAGATGCTGGATTTTTTTCCCTGCACAGTAGCTAATCGTCCACAGAAACATACAATCAAACAACCTATCCCCAAATAAAAACTGTAGAAGTTAGTTTTACACAAATGACGAACATGTACACACACAAACACAGATACATGAAACACATGAGCACACACACACACACACACACACACACACACACACACACACAAACACACCCACACACACGTACATGGACTTATACCAACACACAATTATATATGAGGCCTGGCATGTGAATTTTTATCAATGACTATAATAATATTGATATCAATAGTAATAATATTTAGATTCCTGATATTTTATAGCAAATAGTACACAAAAATGAAAAAAAAAAAAACATAAAAAGGACTGTAACAGTGTTCTTTTGTTTTTTAGAGACAAAATGACCTCTTGTATTTTTATGCTGCTTTTTATTTGCTAAGAATTGAATTCTTTTGCAACTGCCAACATGAACTTTTTATGAAAATGTGAACTATGACAGTATTTGCAAAAAAGGGAGATCATTTTAAAAGGTTTAAAAAAAAAGAAAAGAAAAAAAAAAAAGAAAGACAAACCCCTTTTTTGCCACACCAGTGTTTCAATTTAACGGATGTTATTTTTCTATTTGATTTTTTTAAGACTTATTTTTTGTGCTAAGTATCCCTTGTTGATCAAAAGTATCTTTGTAACTGTGGGTATTCCGACTAATTTTAAGCCAAACTCATAGTGAACAACATGAGCTAAAGGTTAACGACACCGTGGGCCACAGGTCATTCAAAAAAAAAAAAACAATTTTGGAACGAGCAGTTATTGTCGAAGCGCCGGGCCAAACCTGTTGAGCAGGTTGTGGTGCGATCAACACACACACACACACACACACACACACACACACACAGACACACACACACAAACACACAGACACAGACACACACACACACACACACACACACACACACACACAGATCCAGTCCATCACGCTGACATATTGACGACTAGAAAAATAAACACTGGGAAGCCAAACCAAATGACGTATTGTAGTAAGTGCCATGTGCAGTGACCTGTCTATAGCAATGAAATCTCACGCTGTTCTTCCTCCGCCACGCTGGCTAGCACAAACTCTGCTGCCTTCCTGGTGCACCATCACCCAGTCTTAAACAAGCAATCTCCACCACTTCCCCACCTCCAACCCCCCCCCCCCCCCCCACCCCCTTTACTGTTACCTCAGAACGATAGATAAGGTACGGACTCAAACGCACCCTCAGTTACAAAGTGACGGTCAAAGCGATTCTGTTGGTCTGTTTGTACGTCGCTCAAAGCTCGGCCCCATTGTTTTAGACGCGCACCATTGATTAATCATGTAAATATTTGACAGTATTTATTTATTCATCTATTTATTTATTTTTTTGGGTGATTCTATGTATTTATTGAAGAATTGTTTATTTATTACCATGCATTTATTTAATTATTTATTTACTTAATCGATTATTGGTCACTTTTTAATTTATTTGATTATTTATTTATTTGTTCTTTTGATTTCATTCCTTTTTTTTTTAATTAACATCCATCGACCTTGTAAGATGCTGCTGATCTTCAAAGAAAATGTTTATATGCATGAAACTGTAGAGAGTCCTTGGGACTTAGTTTTTTAAAGAGGAACAATGTATCATACCAGTAATAGAGTACTTCCAACAACCGAATGCAGATTATTTTTGTTTCAAGGCAATAACGTACAGCAATTGGCAGGAATAACAGTCATAGCCGTCCTGTTTTCAGTCGATTTAGGGCAATAAAATGTGACACTGGAAATTAAACACCAAAACATTAATAATTCTTCTGTTACCGAAAGTGTAGTCCGATGCTGACTCATGACTGATAATATTGTGGCCTATTCGACGAATGCCAGGCAATAATTCCCTACAATGACTGACCTCAATGTGTTTCGCCAATTGTCATATTGTCCATTTGTATCCCTGCAGCCTGAATGAAACTGAATGAAAAGCAGAATGTCCATGTACATTGGGTTTCCAACAAAAGATGAGCAATAATAATAGTGATGCAGTAATCGTGAGTGAGCCTCAATTCTTCACACAATGTGTCGCGTTTCCCAAGAAACGCCCGGGAAGGCTGGTGAGACCTAATTTGACCGGGGAAGGAAGATATTGTCCTCAAATATTTGTATTTATTTCTTTATTTTTGTTTGGTTCATTTATTTCGGATGGAAACAGGCGAAGGAATTTCTATCTTGTCCACAAATGAATTGCCAGAACGTAACACGGGACCGGGCATTAAAATCAAGTTACATGTATAAATGAAGTCACAAACGCTCTTAGTTGAATGCTTTGGGGCTCTCCATATAGTAAATAATGTGAGGATTTGCTAAAAAAAAAAAGGAAAAAAATGGAGGAAAACACCACCGAAATAACAGAGTCAGAAGCCTGGCCGCCAGACGGAGTAAAATGCAACCAGAAAGCTTAGTTTGATGATTACTGCTTTGGCAAACAGAAGAAAACCTTGTTGTGATTGTTGTGATAGAATCAGGCTCCGTAATGCACTTCCACCTTCCCTATCATTTTCCCAACACTCCACATCCATCAGTGAGCGTGCTCAGCGCGCTCAGGTGGTCTCCGGCTGGACGTCTGAAGTACAAAATGTACCGAGGTGGGATTGGTGGAGGGTGGCAGAGTGTAGGAGGATAACAGGTGTTTGCAGACAGACTGCAGATAGGGAGCGTAATTGAGTCGGTGAGCGACCTCCAAGGGGAAGGTCAAGCACCAGCAGGCAAATGCACTGTCAGCTATTTGCATATTCTAAATGGATGACACAATCACAGCAATTGTGCGCTTGTCTTTAAAAAGGGACAAAAAAAAACAAACTGGCTTCCCGTCTATCCGTCCGCCCCTCGCTTTCCTTCTCGTCACGTTCTCCCGCCAACCTGCCGACGCGGGTCTCTTTATTAACGTTGAGGCCGGTTGGTAATGTTGCTTTCTATCGACGCCGGCGCAATAATATTATTTTACTCATTGAAATGGATGAGCCGAATATATTCCTAAAACAAATGTGAGCTCTATTGACGGAGAAATGTAAAAAATAAAGGACAAAATCAAATTCATTCTAAAACACCCTGACGTTGTCGGTCGAGCGAGCTTTGTATCCAAATCATTGACATTGAGCATAGATTATCCAAAACAACGTGGGCTGATGTAAAAAAAAAAAGAAAAGGAGGCACAACTGAACTGATTCTGAATTTCAATGTAGGGAAACATTGTTCCTCTTTGATAATTTTGTAAATATGTTTGTAAATATATCACAGCAATAATATGACAATGCATGTAGACATTTAATTGCTCTTTTCTATTCATGTCTTTTTTTAAGAAGAAAAGACGAATACAGGTACCAATTGCAGACTGGGTGGCAATGTGAATCAGGGAGTGTCTTGATTAAAAGCTATCTGTTGTAAGTTACCGACAAAACTTCAAACTTTGTGTATTCTGAGAGATTTGATCTTGTTCCGTAGACTCTTCTTTTCCCTGTTTTCTTTTTATTTATGTGCCCGGCTTGGCTGCGCAATGAAAAGTGCCAAAAAGTATGATTTCCATGACAAAAGCCTTCAACATATGGTTGGCTGCTTGAAACCTTCCATATGGTCCTCAAAAGGAGAGAAATTTTTTTTTATTTTTTTTTTTGATTTTTCTCCCCAAAAGGAGAGGAAAAGAAAATTTAGATTTTTCCATTTTCTTTCTCATTATCTATCTTGTGTTATCCGTCCACCTCTCTGTTGCAGCTGAGTATGAAGAAACCTAAGCCATGATTGATGACGGGGTGTTTTGGTTAATCTTGTTCTGCTACAGTTAATCATGATGACAACAATAACGATGATGATAAAATTAATAAAAACAATAGCACAAGTAATCCACAAGTCAGTTTTTTCCTGATTTCCTCTGAATTTGTCACCATTTATTTTGTCAAGCTAGGATTTTTTTCCGGGGGGTGGGGGGACGTCACTAATTGTTAACCTCTTAATCTAAACCTTATAAAACGTAATTACAAATACCTTCAAACACAACAAACATCTCTGACTGTGTTAAATGTGGAACCGATTGAGGAAAACACCGTTTATAGATTTATTTATTTAAATCGCTCCACTTTGCATTTTACTTATGAGATAATCAACTAGTGGTATACTGCAAGTCTTTCGATGTTCCCATGTCAACCTTTAATGTTTTTTGAGAGTTTTTTTTTCATTTTCAAATCCTTTTACTTCGAATGTGTGTATTGCTGTTAAAAATGCATCGTTCTCATAATGCCTGTCTTCAGCGAAGTCGAAAAAGCTAAAAACCGGAGACGCCGACAATTCCACTGTAGAGCTGGGAAAGAGTTTCTTAGATGTAGGGCAATGTACAAAGCGCGGGCATCTGTTCCAGCGGTATTAAGCCCTTCCTGGCCATTAAAATTTAATGGGACATTGATTTTTTTTTGCTGGAGCCACACTTTCTGAATGACTCAAAAGCTGGGGAAAAAAAAAATATGGAGCAAAATAAAAATGAATCATGGCAGTGGGCAGGGATGATTATTCCGGGGCTATTCTTGATTGGTTTCATGGGAATATACAACACTTGAATTCAATTGCCGGCGTCCTTCGGTGTCCTCCAGCAGCGAAGAAGCGGCGCAATTACAAGAAAGCGGGCTGAGATGAAACCGAGGAACCAAAGTAGAAAGGAGCTCTGCCGCTCGTGAAGTCTCTGTAACGAACGTTGGAGTCCAGCTCCGCCGGCTCTGAGTTTTAAACACGGAGCGGTTGTTTTTCTGCACCACTCAGCGACGACAAACGTCTCATCTGTTGTTAGACGTCCGTCCAGATGTAACTCGCAGCGTGACGTCTCTTAGCTTCCTGTTCTCTGCGTGGCCAATCTTGTTGTTTTTTTTTATTCAAATTTGCGATGAAAAAAAAAAAAAAAAAAAAAAAAAAAAATGGAGAACGGGCTTGATTACATATCAATGCGAAATGGGAGCCTGTGGCATTTCCATTACATCACCCGCTGGGTCTGCTGTGTGTGTGTGTGTAACAAGGAGGGATTATGAGTGATCATGGCTTTGCTGACAGGTAGAAAGGCCTGAGCCCCGCGCACGTACCTCAGCATCGCCGCGCTGCGTGACAAGTGGGGGCCCTGTCGCCGCCACACCCATTCCCAGGAATATTAAAACCCAAGCAAAAGTGTGCGTCGCTTTACTTTAAACGCAAAAATCAACGCCGTTTTAAAGCTAATGTCAGGGAGCCAAAACACGAGACGCCTTCCGATGGCGCGTCATGCACCAGAGATATGGAAAGAGTGCGCTCGTGCTATTTAAAAGAAGGTTAATTCTCCCCCTCCGCTTCTTTAAATGATGGACACATCAGACCAAACAGGTCGAAGGACACTCAGCGTGATCCTCGACGCGGCGATCGTGCGCGGCGGTCGAATTAGGAATCGGAATTAGAAGAATTTCTGTCGGCTGTGATTTCGCCGCTCGCGGTCGGTGAAATTACACGAGACGTCCCAATTTCCTTCAAGTCCTGAGCTTGTGTCCTCCCTTTGCTCAGAACCTGCCCATGCGGCGCGTCTGGCGCCATCTGTTGGCCCCGTCTCAGCCTGCTGGACGACGAGGAGAGCGGGGGAGGTCGCCAAATGCGCTGTCTTCTCTTTGCCGGCGGACGACGACGACGTCCTCGCCCAAAGTGGAGGTCTGAGGCGGGGCGGAGTAAATTCAACTTATACGAACCCCCGTCAAAACCAATCACCTCCCGGGTCGCAGGGCACAATGATATATGATATAAATATAACGACCGGGGGCCGGGAACATCGGCCGGTTCGGCACTCGGGCGAGGGGCAAAAACCAACTGTAACTGCCCCTTTAAGAGCTAACAGTTTGTCTTCTTGCATTCTACATCACAGGAGAGAGATGCTCATTAAAGTGCCTCCGCTCCTCGCTGCTTCATCAAGTGAGACTGCCAAGCTCTTTAACTCACTGTTCTTGATGTTTGCGCTGTTTGTGTGAAACCCATCTGCTTCCTCCCCTCTCGCCTGGCAGAGGGTCCACCTCGTCCGTATGCCTCCCTTTTTGAAGCCGCGTCAAAAATCCGACTCCCGTTGCATCCGAGATATTCAACTTGTCGTTAATGCGCCGGCAAAAGTCGGGAAGGGCCACTCCCTAAATAGCTGCCTCCCCCCCCCCCCCACATACAATAAATGCAGATGAGCCGACGCCGGATAAAATAAATGCATGAAGTGATTTTTGCGGAAAACACACGCGACTTTCATCTCTCCGGGAAACACTGCCCGTTGTTCCGTCTGAGCCCAAGCTAAATATACAGTGGGAAGACGTCAGTCATATTTTGCATGTTACTGTTAATGGAAAAAATAAAAAATAAATAATAAGCACTGCAAGCTTTAGAACCTCCAGCACTCTTTGTTGGTGTGTTTGGATGAGCCTTTTCATTTCAGGGCCGGGTGGGATCGTTAAATTGAAATCCAATAGTAAGAAGTCTGTACTGGAAGCAGCTCGCAAACGGAAGTCGTTTGAGTAGTTGGGGGCACGGGAGCCGGCGGTGAATAATCAACAACGGTTAACCATTTAATCTGATATTGGGCACGCACGGCAACAAACCGCTCTCGCCAAAAACCGTGTTGGGATATTCAACATGCATTCATCTGTCACTAAGCCCGTCTGAGATCCTGAAAATCCTTACAGTAATTATCACTTGAAAAGCATGTCAATGTGTTAAAAAAAAAAAAAAAAACGACGGTATGAATAAATATAGCCCACCTCCCTGTCGGAGAGCTGGCAGGTAATTTTCTGTCACTGCTCTAAGTGTGACGATCCCGTGGGGACTGAAATCTAATATTAACAGCAAATCATTATGTGGGAACCGTTCGTCCGTGACCTGCTGTCGTACCTGTGTGACTAACTCAATCTGAGTAATTGAGATATGTTGTCAACTAGTTACAGCCCTGCTGCGATAGTGAAGGGTCGCGCCGAGTGGAGTGGGACTTGAAACACACCCCGGCAATGGAGATCATTCCCGTGTCTATATTGTTTGATTGACAGCGCCTGTTTTCTTCACGTTTCCCCACTTTGGGGGTTTGGTGATTAAGTGGCTGTTGATTGACAGCTTGAATGATTGATGCAGGTCCAGGAACTGAATTCACAGAAGAACAGAAAGACACAATGTCGACTATAGGTATTGATATGGATACAATGAAGTGAGGTATTTACAATAAACAGTATGTACAACATACACTAGTACAGTATGTACAATATACAGTATGTACAATATATAGTATGTACAATGTACAGTATGTACAATGTACAGAATGTTCAATATACAGTGTGTACAATGTACAGTATGTAGAATAAACAGTGTGTACAATACACAGTATGTACAGTATGTACAACATACAGTATGTATGATATACGGTATGTAAAATGTACAGACTGTACAATATACAGTATGTACAATGTACAGTATGTAGAATGTACAGTGTGTACAATATACAGTATGTACAATGTACCAAATGTTCAATATACAGTATGTACAATATACAGTATGTACAATGTAAAGTATATACAGTATGTATGATATACAGTATGTAAAATTTACAGAATGTACAATATACCGTTTGTACAATGTGCAGTATGTAGAATGTACAGTGTGTACAATATATGGTATGTACAATGTACAGAATGTTCAATATAAAGTATGTACAGTGTACATAATGTTCAATATACAGTACATACAATATACAGTATTTATATATATAGTATATTCATGATGAAAAATCATTTTTATACAGTATATTGTTTTTTATTTATGTATGGAGCAACCAAGTTATATATATATATATCGTAGTTATATCTACTCCTGTAGACATAACTGTTCTATACAACAGCTCTATACATCAATTAAAAATAATCCTAAATTGTCCTTTACTGTGAACGCATTTCAAATAACTATTATAGCTGTTGGTGCTTCTACAGTGCACTTACCATTAAAAATATTATTACATGTACTGCAGCATTTCAAATTAGGGGAGTTGTGTTCAAGTTTACTCAGCAAAGCTATTGCACTGTTACCAGTACGTGCCCTATAAATAGACAGCATATTGCAACTGATCCCAATGTGACCAATTAATCAACAAAAAGGCCGTGCCATTGTAGTTCAAAGTCTTTGTAATAATTCAAAATAATAGCGTGTCTCTCCTGTCCAAGAAATCTTTTTTAATTGTCCAATTAGAGGATGCTGCAGCCGCGGGTTGGAGAAAACAACAATAGTTCTGTCTCCGCTCTCTACGGATCTTTGAAGCTCGTCCACTTACCTGCACAAAGCAGCGGGCCCAGACGTTTCCTTTTTGTAACCACAGCAACCTGGCTCCGCTCTTTTGAAACTCCTGCAAAAATAGAATATAACCAAGTTCTCTTTGATTAAACCAGCAACACGTTATGCGGCAGAACACATAACATCCCACTCATTAAAATGTTTCTGCCAAAACAGTCGGCGCAATTCTTTTCAACTGTTTGACGAGTGTTGCGGGGATGCTTTGACTCATTTCGCAATTTGTGCTAAATGACTTTTAATGGGAGACAGTTCCTCCTGGAGGAGAGGGTTCCAACTAAAATGGCAGGTGATTGACTGAACTTGGCCTGTTTACAAGTCTAGATTAATGTAAGAATTGGGACTGTTGGTAAATGGTAACAAAGTGAATGGTGTAGACAAAAAAAAAAAAAAAAAAAAACCTCGATCACTTACAGAGTGGTCACATAGACTGTGGAGAAATTGCATTCTGTTACGTCATCCATTGGCTTCTGAACACAGCTTGGCTCGCTGCCATCTTGGCCGGAAACGGAAGTTCCAAATTTGGCGCGTGGGCGGAGTCTTGGGCGTGCGTGGGGGGGGGAGACACGCCCCCCTTGCGCTCACGTCAACGAGACCTGCCATCCCAGTGTAACCACGTACACAACCTTAAGCATAAGCGTCGTCTTCGTCGAATGACAGTTGTCTAAACCGCAACGCAGACACCGATTAGAAGACGTAAACTTCGACATCGAGAAAAAAAATAAAATAAAAGTCTGGACCGAGCGTCTAGTGGCCGTTATCTGAAATTGCAGTTAAGAGCACTTCCGCATTGGTGTCAGAATTCGGATCGTGGAGGATGATTGGCAGCGTGAAGGACCAATGGGAAACTTCCCTGGGCGGGGTTAACCTAGGTCACACTTCCGCATTCTGACTGGCGGATGGGAGATACCTGTCGGTGAAGAATCCCGGCATCTGCAAATGTATGGCGTGCTCCGGGGCGAAGTGCGGCGTGTGAGCCGCTCGCTGTGCTTCCCCGGGCGTCCCTCCAGCTCCGCGCAGTCTGAGATGGACGACAAAAGCGCCGACACCCGGTCAATTCACTCCTACAACGTTAAAGAAGTTCACAACGTCCCTACGCATGTGATAATGAGACCCATTCCCTCTGTGCTCGATGAGCAGAAGGTCCACAGCTTAATGAACACCATTAAGGTAAATATACAGCAGGTGTTTGTTTGTGTTATCTTCAGATCTAAAACGTCGTGTCGTGTATTCTTATATCACTTAAAAAACAACGAAATAAATGGCCCATGAGGTCTTACTTTTACTATTTTTGTTCGTGTGAATTGTTGAGACAGAGTTGTATTGTTTATTGATAATATTGTTTATCGTACATTGCCATGTTTTTCTTCTATCTGTTTATCTGTCTGTCTGCCCTACTATCTATCTATCTATCTATCTATTTATCTATCTATCTATCTATTTATCCGTCTGTCTGTCTGTCTATCTATTATCTGTCTATCAATCTATTATCTATCTACTATCTATGTATTATCTGTCTATCTATCTATCTATCTATCTATCTATCTATCTATCTATCTATCTATCTGTCTGTCTGTCTGTCTGTCTGTTATCTATCTACTATTTATCTATATGTCCGTCCATCCATTGAAGGAGACTACAGACATGAACATCGTCCCTCCCATTGATGTCCTGTGGGTCAAAGGTAGAGAAGGGGGGGATTACTACTACTCCTTTGGAGGCTGTCACCGGTTTGCAGCATACCAGCGGCTAAACATGGAAACAATTCCAGCAAAGATCTTCAAATCAAACGTCTCAGACCTGAGGATATACTTGGGGTCTTCGACGCCGGACCTGTTGTGAAGCCTGGATTGCCACGTCTTTTATTTCAGTGTAGATTGCGTTTGTGTTTCTTTTTCCCCACATGTGATCACAATATTTATTTCCGTAAACGATTATTACCTGCAGAACATAATATTACCACCAGGGGGAATTGTACCTCTTTAGTTATACACTGCATAATTTCGAACTATCTGCACTGTCTGTCCGTCTGTCTATGCATATATTATACATTTTTTTAATGAGCATTTTATTTTCTGCACTCAGGGTTGTTTCTCTCCAAAATATGTGTTTGTTGTGTATATATATATATTGTATACGGCGGAAATGTAATTCTATACCACAGTCGAATAGCCAACAATTACCTTCGTCAAACAGCTGACAAATACACAGATTCACCAGATGGAGAGAAGAAAGGCGTCATGTACCATGAGAACACACATCCTCCTTGGCTGTGATCTTAATGACTGGCATATGAGAATTCAAATAAAACACTTATAGCTGTGGATGTACTTGATTATTGTACATTGTAATTGTACTAAAATAAAAATGGACTTTAACATTCCATTATCATGGCAATCATCCCTTAGTTTTTCTTGGTATAGAGAGTCCTAATAAGTATCAGAGAATCAGGGTGAAATGCTTCATATGATACTTTGTCCTTATTCATTCAATAACATAGAGTACTTGATATGATGGATTTATTTAACCCTCATTGTCAGCGCTGCTTAGTGATTTGCACAGAGCATTTCGAGTCGCACGCTGCTATGTAAGGAATTAAGTTTAGAGGAAGAAGCTGAACCCAATTATATTATGCAACCCATACATTGCAGATCACACCAATATAACACCTTTTCTAAATCAATATCTGCTTTCTGCACACGTAGATCTGATTGATGATCTCCTCCTCAGTGCCTATCCAGCAAGTAAGAGCTGCCCGTTGGCTGCTTTTGTCCGCTTGTTTCAAAGAATTGTCGCGTGTAAGAATATTTCCTTTGGCTGCCACACCCTCTAGAAGGAACCATATCCTCAAAGGGTTTTATGACACATAAAACCGGTATTAGGGGGGGAAAAACACTGCACCTGTTATTTTTGGGCAGTTCTTTCCATGGGTGGTTCTTTATGCTTCATCTGTAAGGATTTAAAAAACATCAAGAAGATTTTCTGGGGATAAGGAGAGGAAGTGTTTCATGTCTTTTTGACAAATGGTGTTATAGCCAATCACAAGAATGGTTTGGTTTGCTCATTTGTGGGTGGGAAATTCGATTTTTTATTTTATTTTTTTTAATCATTTTATAATCTAACAAACACTGGATACTTCAACTCTGTATTAAATAAATAACATTTCCCTAAACCCTCTTCATCAGCAGTGGTGGGTCTGTAACATGATTCAGTACAGTGGCGGAAAAAATCCTTGAGGACCTTAACCTGCTCCACTTTGCAGACTCACAGTGTACCCTTGATCCTTGCTTCCCTGTGGAGTTACTCAGAGCTTTAAAACAAAAACGGAAAAATGATCTGAGGTTGGTGGGTTGTTCAATTTGTTCCAGTTGGGGTTCGTAATAGCGCACAGTATTTTGGAGGAAGGGTTGGTATTGATGATGACTATCCACAGCGCTCTGTCCGGAATCTCACCAGACCACTGGCTACCGCAGGCGTGTAATTTGTGCCAGATTTGCAATGTGCTCCTCACTGTCTGAGCTCTGAACAGAGAGGCATTTTGGATCGATTGAGATCGTAGGAGAACTCAATCTATTGAGATTTTCCCCCATTATAGTTGTACAAATTATTTAATTTTTTATCCTAGTTATTGTAGGCCTTATTATCACAGATAACAGTTAGTCTTCTATTAATGTGAATCGTTTTTAACGGCGTTGCTGATTAATATTCCAAGAGAGAAAGAATTATCCATGCAATGCCGTTTTTTGGATTTCACGGAGGTTCTCCCTGAACCATTTTCAGGAGTGCTCAGTAGAATTCAATATTATGTTTGCCCCACCTCTCTATATGCAGCACACAGAGCTGACAGCTTTCCCGTGTATGCTCTATGGCACAGACAGGCTGAAGCACTCTGAAGCCTCTGCAGGTGTCAAAGCCAACAGGCTGCTCCCTCATTACCGTAGACAAATGGCAGCGCTTCTTCCCTATGAGTACGGGAGCCCCGGAAAATACCTTGAAATGTTGGGCTTGCTCAGCGGTTTAAAAAATGGATGGATGGATTGATGTTGGGCTTGCTCTGAGGAAAACATGGCACTGCCTTCCCCGACTCACTTACAACTCATCATACTTGAGGACACAATCACAAGAAAAACAACAATTTTCTTACACCTCTTTATATGCATGGTTCGCACACACTGTGTATATGCCCCAGTGGAAAAACCTGGACCAAGCCTCTATATGTCATCATATGAGAGCTTGTAAGATTTTACATTTCAGCAGAGATATAACTGAGAACATTATGTTCGAGAGCTTCTATAAAACTGTGGAAATAGAAGATGAAATGTTAACTATTTCGTGTCCTTTTTAAAATTCTTTATTTTAGGGTGAGACTAGTTATCGTCCATAACCTTGTGATATAGTTAAATATTGTCTTTAAGGCGGGTATGCAATTAAATGATACAGTAGATAATGCTATTGAAGCTGTCCTAATCAATGCCTCTACTTTCTTGGTTATGATATCAACACTACTAATGTCCGTTGCATGAATGAAAGCACAAATAGTCACCCCCCAAAAATGATCAAATTATCAATATTGAGGTGCTGTTTCTCAAAATAATATTGTGATATTTGATTTGTCAATGCAGACCAGTTCTAATTCATTTTCTCATTTTATCTCCAAATAGCTGAGGGGACTGGGACCTGGTTCAGTGGTGGAATTGCCTGTTGGAGCAGTAGAGCTTCTAAATCAGCCATTTGTTTTCTCACTTTGTTTTTCCAAATACAGACCAACAAGAAAATAAATCCTCACCACCCCAGATCACCTCTGGACATCTGCTCATTGTTTGCTCTCTCTCTCTCTCTCTCTTTCTCTCTCTCTCTTGTGACATGACTTACTGCAAATAAAGGAATCTTAAAAGTAAAAAAAAAAATCTCTCTCTGAGAGATAAGTTAAGACAAGATAAGTTTAGATTTTGTCAGCAATCAGAAAAAAAAAGGTTTTGGGTCATTCCAAAAACCTTATTTTGAGTAAGTGTGATGATTCACTGTGACCCACTAAAGCCCCAGGCGCAGGTATGGGGCCACAAGCTCAAGGGCCCCTGCTATTTGGCTGACTGTTCTCCAGAGTCTCCTGCTCTCAAAAAATCAACAACAAAAGAAAAAAAAAACAAAGCATACAACCGTCATACAACCATAACAAACTCTCAAAATCTGAAATGAAAAAGATTCCATTGGCCGAAGACAAACCTCACCATTCCCACATTTCTTATGATTATGGTACTTCAAACTGTTCTGCCGGTTTATGAAATGCACTTAAAATCCCCCTGGATTATATCATTTCTTGCTTGCTTATATCAGAATCAAAGGACTGTACAGTTGCAGTTAAGTAGCAACAGGTAAACAAATCAGAGCAGGTCGTGGCACCATAAACACCTCCCTTAAAACCAGTTTATCTCTGTAAATTAAACAGGAGTATCCAGGTACTGTTCGTATCATTTTGAGGTGTTTCTAATTGAGGATACTTAGATCTTCCACTTCATGTATTTGGATCCCATGCACGTGCCATTTTAATAATGTTTTTTTTTCTCAAAAGCAATCCCATCAGTTTAATAAAAAAGATTTTAAAGCACTTGTAAATGTGAGACTGCAAATAATAACATAACACTGGATCATCAACGCTTTTAGCTCTATCACTGCAACATGGAATGCGTAATTTGTGCCAATATAAATAAATAACAATAATAATTATTATAATCATGAAGTCAATGTATTATCCAGTAGTTTAGCGATGACTTGAGTGGAATGTTGAAGGGACTTTCATATTATCATTTTATAATATTTAAGGAAAACTGTGTGTACTGAACGTGGAAAATTGAAAGTTTGGAGCAGTGTCTCCTCCCATCCAGCTATAAGAGCCCAGCAGCAGGTAGGCAGGCCCATTCATTCAATGGACCGGAGCCAGTGTACACATGGCTTGTCAGAAGTAAGAATCCACCCAAAATCTGATTCCGATTCCTCCTGGTGCAGAGGGGAGATGGCCCCGCAGGAGTAGACCTCCAGGAGCGACGTTGGGGACCGTTCAGCTGCTCCACCGGGGACCGCAGCAAACCTTTTGGATGATGACCTTCGCCTTGCTGCGGCCCATGGCAGCCCACTTGCTCTACCCGGACCTCGGCATGATGTCCGAGGACGACGAGAACCGCAGCGAGAGCGACGGCAGTTCGGACCGGAGCTACGGGGTGTGCGCCGCGGCGGAGAAGCGGCGGCGGACCACCAGGAAGTCGGACGCGGGGGACGTGGTGGTGGTGAAGCAGAGGAACGTGGCCAACGCCCGGGAGCGGGACCGGACCCAGAGCGTGAACACCGCCTTCACGGCCCTGCGGACCCTCATACCCACGGAGCCCGTGGACCGAAAGCTCTCCAAGATAGAGACCCTCCGCCTGGCGTCTAGCTACATCGCCCACCTGGCCAACGTGCTGCTGGTAGAGGATGGAGGTGGAGACGGAGGCGGGCAGCCGTGTCTGGGGGAGAGTGGAGCTAAGCCCCGCACCATCTGCACCTTCTGTCTGAGCAACCAGAGGAAAGGGGTGCGTGCCTTTCATTATGTTGACATTTATCCCCCTCTTCTACCACTAATACTACTATGACTACTACTACTACTTTCTCTTCTTCTTCTACTAACACTACTACTACTAATTCTTATTCTTCTTCTACTACTACAACAACTACTACTACTACTACTACTACTACTACTACTTCTCCTTCTCCTCCTCCTTCTTCTTATTGTTATGGGTCCAGCGCTAAGTGCGGGAAATCCTATTGTTTTTAGGCAGATTATTATTATTAGTAGTAGTAGTATTACAATTAGTATTATTAGTTTTATTATCATTATTATCATCATTATTATCATCATTATTATTATTATTATTATTATTATTATTATTATTATTATTATCATCACTAATTAAACATAAATATTAAAGTTTATGATATTCATTATTAATTCAACAATTTCGTACACAATTGAACACAACAAAATAGATAATGACTAAATGATGCTTCCCTTTTACATTTGAAGTTTAATTGCAAATTGAATTGGTAAGTTGTAAACGTGTCAATATTTGAACAATAGGTTTATGGACGCCCCGAATGACAACAAAAAAACAACAACAAACAATGCATTTGCAAGTTTGAACTCTTACTTTTGACTCACTAACACGTGAAAATGTTAACGTTTCATTCAAAAACAGATTAAAAAAAAGACAACGGATGATATATTTTGCATAAAGCATTTGTTGTGTTTTGGGTCAAAAATGTCGTTCTTATTTTGACTACTTTTTGATGACTATTTTGTTGCCTTTCAGGGCTTCCATAGATCTCTAGTGGTATCTCATTTATAGAGACAATGTTTGGATAAGATGTCATAACGAGGTGGTTATAACGAAGAGTGTCCATTAGTTATAAGGTTATATAATGGGGTGGTTTTTTTTGTATAATTTTTTTTTTTGCTTCTATATTTCTATCATTTCAGATCAAGGAGAGTAAAGACTGCTTAAAAATGCGAGGGCTGGCTTCCCTGCGAATGAGGCCATAACTGAAGATGAAGAGAAGGCAAAATCCTGGAACTTCTCAAAGACATTCTCAGGGAAGAATATAATCATCAGATTTAACAGAGCACACAATCTCTCTCACACACACACACACAAACACACACACACACAGACGCACACACACACACACACACACACACACACACACACACACACACACACACACACACACACATGCTGGATAAAATTATGGAACGAAAGGGACTATTTATACTTGGGCAAAAAAAAAAAAAAAAAAATAGGGTTTAAGCCTTTCAAAATGCAGTGCATTTGTTTAGAGTTTATGAGTTTTGTGGTGTACAAAAGTTTAAAATAAAATATATTTTTATGAAAACAAAATGTTGCTGACTCAGCTTTGTGATATTCTTGGACCAGACATAAATGAATGATGTTGTTGTATGAAAATGAAACTAAAAAATTTGTCTCGGCAAGGAAATGTGTACAAATAGTGAGGAAAACCCTTCGGTTTATTATAGAAATTTATATTGTTACTGAAAAGAGTAACAAATGATGCACATGGTTGTATTTCATATATAGAAGCAAGGGCCCGATTGGGACTTCATTTGAGATCTTTGAAGATCAATTTGAGGCATCTTGAGCCAAATAAAATGACATGTAAAAACAATATAAATAAAAAATAAATAACATAAAAAATATATTATTGCTTTTTTTATAATTAAGCTGTTTGGTCTCGGATGTATAACGAGTAGAAGGATACTTCAGTTCTTGTGATTAACCTACTTAAAATGCTAAATTGTTAACGACATCTTATATCTGTTGACTATATCTTAATTTTCTCCAGATTGCTAATTTGAACTAGCGCATGAATTGAATATGTTCAAGAAAGGACGGCTAATACACACAAACACGCAGACATTCCACCACTTTATTTCCGATAGCATTGCCAAGAAGTTGTTTATGAAGCCCGCAAAGCCACAGCAAAAGGTCAGGGTTTCTGGTGTCGTTGACTGGCGTTTTCTCGCAAATCTCACGGTTACTGTTTTTTGAAGTCTGGTATCGATTAGTCACGGCAAATAATAGCCCCCACTTTGCTGGGCGCCCCGCACACAGCTGTTGGTATGCAAAAAAGAATAAATCACCGCCGCGGGACGAGGAGACGGGGAGTGATGGGTCGAGAGGTTGGAGGTCTCGGTTGAGCACAGACAGCGAGGTTAAAGAAGTGAAACCCCGTTGACGTCTTATCACGGTGCGCCGCGGTCGATGCAATCCTTGTTTTGACTGTAGACGTCGTTTTTTTTTCCTCCATCTTTTTGAGATATAATAATGGACACATTAATACTTGTCCAGCCCCGACAGTCACTATTATGACACATAAGGGTTATAATTGCATGTGTACTGTTGATATCTAATACCTCTGGTGGAAATATCTTCGTGGTAGGAGTCGTTGATGACGACATTTAGTGACGTGAGCGTTTCATTGGGTGAGGACGGATGTTCTGAAACTCTAACGTGAAATTCGGATACTTTGCAGTGTGTCCTTGAAGAGGCGACTCAGTCACAACGGAAAACATTTCTCGGAAGTGAGACCGCGAAGCTGAAGCGATGCACTCTCTACATGTCTCTTTGGAGCCAGTGATTGGTTTAGCAGACAGACTGTCGCTCAGACACACAGACAGTCCAGTCTGGGGCTCCCGCTACTTCCTGTCTGGGATCCCTTTGAATCAAGGATACAGACTTAGTGTAGTCCGGAAAAACGACACGCTAAAGCTCCCCGATGATAAAAGGGGCCGTATGGAAAGTAAATTTCAAGGCAGTTAAATTGTGTGCTGGGGGTCCGGGCCGTCCTCTCTCCCACCACCTGCCCTGTCAGGCTAATTAGGATTTGCGGCACTCGGCGCTGCATGCGCGGGGCCGAGGCCCCCTCGAATGGCTCCCAGAGGCATCCCGCGGCAGGAAGATGTCACGGAGGCACAGGAAGGGAAAACACGCCGGGGCCGACCCCTCCGAGGAACTCCGTGCGGCAGGCTTTGGGTCAGTGCCAGTCTTGACATCATCCGGTGTTGGACCCCAGATGTACTCTGCTGGTACGCTCCGAGCAGACGTGCAAAAGTGTCGACACCGTTTCCATGGCGATAGGTGGAGATTCACGTCGGAGACCGTCGGGAGACAAAGATCGAGGGAGGAGGCAAAGGCGGCAATTAGGGTTGCGTTGGATCTGTTTAATGTGTCTGACAGGCAATGAATGATATGCATCCACCTGGGGGACCCCTGCGGAGGTTTATACTTTACTGCTTTGCTGAAGTGAGGGTTGTTGTTTTTTTTTTTTTTCTTTCTTCTTCTTCCACGGAAGCTCGCGGGTCCCTACTGCCCAAAAAGATTTCCTGCAGGAAGAACTTTCAGTGGGAGTGAAGCTGAGCGAGGCAACACTTCCGCCTCCTCCAGCCAACTCTTTGACCCGAGATGAAGAATGAACCACACGTGTGCTCCATTGTTTGTTAAAGATGGGGAAATGAAAACAAATGGAGAGAAATCTCCAATCGCTTTGCTCACAATCTTTTCTTTCTATTTTTGCCATGTTGTTTGATTAACCTCTTTTTGGGGGCACACCTGTCACCCATATCTCCACTTTAGATAAGCAAACATAACATACTTGGAGAAATAAGGGGACTTGTTTATTGGTGCTTAAATGTACCCATTTTCTCTTGGTATAGGGACATCACCTGCTTTATAAATTGCAGCACTATCATAAAATAAAGGCAACTTTATTGTTAAAGCTATTGAAAATGACTTTTATGTTCAGAAATGTAATAGAAATATATGATGTGCACAAACAGTAAAATTGAACTCAAAATGTTTCCATAATCATTGTTCCTTTCGCTCCAAATGTACCCACACTGAAACCAAGAGAATGAGGAAGGCGATCCATAAAAGAGAGGGAAGTTAAAGCAGTTTTTCCTCACCAAGTGGTGTGGTGGTGCCTGGAGAGGTGGGTCCACTCTTCAAATTTGCCCCAGAATTTTCTTTTTACGCGGCCCGTCCAGCAAAGGATAAATGCCCTGTTTCGCATTATTTAGCTCACCCCCCAAAAAAATGGAGCGAGTGGTATTTTAAAAAACTATCGCTTAACTTCTGCTGCTTGACTTCAGGGAGGGAGGGTCATTATGGATTTAACATTAGCAGCAGAAGAGCAATCAATCTCTACCGGCTCACAGACTCTTGGGTAAGACAACAAAATAATTAGCCACTGTTTACGTGAACATAGATCTCTTCAGTGAGTGTTTAAGGGAACGTGTGCTCGGGCTGTTTGTCATGATTTGGTTATCGCAGGACACTACTGAGTGATGTGCATCAGAGGGGGTTTAGAAGTGGGTACACGCAATGCCAACTGAAAAAGAGGTAGGTAGAGTATACGTTGTGTACCTGCGTACACCACGCACTACCCCACTGTACATATCCCCTATTCCCCCATGGGTTCTTCCCCTGGAACGCTTTCAGTCTTGCTAAAGAGCTCTTGTTCGACAGATCAAATGATGAGGAGGGTAATATTTTAATAGCATCCGCTCTGCGCTGTCAGCTTGGAGCAAAGAGCATCTCAAAAGGCTTCGAACACGCTCATTGACTGAGATGAGAGGGGCCCCCTGTTCACCCTGCATGTCAAGGATATTAATGGCCCTGAGACGCATGTTGTGGCTCTCCAGCCTCCTGCCATGAGGTTTGGACTCCCCGCTTCCGATCTAGCGTGAGCACTTTTCCAGAGGAGGAAGAAGCCCACTGCTGGACTGCCGGCCGGGGGCTCTGTAGGGAGCGGGGTCTGTCTGAGGAGCAAGATCTGTCTGCGCTCTTCTCCCGTCGCACACGGCAACAACCGCTTTCGGTCGCCAAAACGTTCACGCAGGAGGAGGATGGAGACAGGGACAGTAAACAGAAGGGCTCTGGAGAAAAGAGGATCTCCCGGAGATCCGGCGTCCGGGAGCGAAACAAAACTGCCCCATAGTGGTCCCGCTTCGGTTCGGACCGGCACCAGGGAGAGGTGGAAAAAACTCTGGGTTCAGAAAGTGAAAAGTCCCGCCATGTTTTTAGCTCCAGCACATGCACTGGTCCAGTTGATGCCACTCATTAGTTGGACCTCTGGGTTGACGCTAATTAGAAAATCCACATGGCTGACTCAAAATCCCGGCATGGAATTTTGCTTTCCGAATCCGGATTTTTCCACCACAGCCCACAGGACTCCGCAGGCTTCCTTAACTCACCCGCGGCGGTGACGATCCAGTAATAGTGACTCTGAGGCTTCGCTTCCTTGCACAAACAATTGAACAATGTGATGCATTCACGTTGGCACAAATACCTCATAATATCCGGTGCCATCCCGACCTACTTCCGTCGCCAACAAAGGGAAAACAAACTTAATATGAGAAGTAACCATCTCTTGAAGTGAAGACTGTGTGTTACTGGTTGGGTTGGTGTTTTACGTGTGCGCATGTGCTTTCGTGTAGATATACACACATGTCTAATTTTCATGGGAAACTCTCCCTGCCCAGGGCCTATGGGAGAGGCGAGAGGAACTATTGGGACATTTGATTTTCGGCACAAAGCAAACAGTCAGAGGATATCCTCAATCAGAGGCCGCCGAGTGTGCAATGAACAGCCTTGTTGACAGAAACATGGAGACCTACGCTCGCAGCTGGGCGTGCTAACAAGCTCTGGGATTACTGTTGTGTGCAACACCCTGTGTCCTGCAGAAAGGTGAACCAGAATCACACGCGCACACACACACACACGCACGCACGAACGCCATACGCACGCACGCACGCACACACGCACGCACGCACACACACACACACACACACACACACACCAACAGAATCAACCGAGGATTGAAAGCTCGATGGCTGAGGATTGTTTCACGATAATGATGTACAAGTCAAAATAACCTTTTCTCACTCACATATTTGTCCAGTCGTTGACCTTTAACAGTGAACGTTCACCTTCATATTTTTTTCCTGAGTGTAACACAACCTGACATAATGTGAATTAACTGTAAATTCCCATGGACTTAAATAAGGTTATACAGCCATTTACCCCAGATTTAGAAACACCTGCACATTAGTGCGGCTTAAAAAGTCAGAGAACATGCACCGCCATCACCGCAGATCTAGCCGGGACGATGTGGACTACGCAACATGGAGTTTCGGAATTGACTATTTTCAGTTTAAACGATTGTTATATGGGCAAAACTCACAGCTGCGGCCGCCAGCTTCTGACAGGAAGCCGTTCGGCGTCCCTGTCTCCATCCATGTTGTCGGGTCCTTACAACGCCGTGTGCCCTGCCACTCATTGTCTTAGCTGCTGCCGAACAAGGCATTGTTTAATCCAGATGGTGGGATCCAGAGACCCCTCACTCTTTCCTTTTCCATAAACCAGTCGGCTGCCGCCAACCATAAATCTAAAGCCCTTTGTCAACAAGAGCGACACATTCAAATCATACAGCTAAGAAGAGACAATGGGAAAGATGGAAACAACAGGATGAACGGACATGGTGTGCGTGTGTGTGTGTGTATATGTGTGTGTGTGTGTGTGTGTGTGTGTGTGTGTGTGTGTGTGTGTGTGTGTGTGTGTGTGTGTGTCTGCTTTCTGCACTGCATACTATGAATAGAGAGTCCCTTGGAAAGGCAGATGCACAGGTCCACGGTTGGGTGGATCGATACGCCACTTCAAACGCATTATTGCCGTATCTGGATAAAGGCCAAACGACATTAATAACTTCAGACTCACAAATCAGCTCCGCAGCTCATGAAGGCTTTCACCACGTGGTGGCACGTGTTTACATCAGTAACGATTCTGGATGAGTCACAATGGGCTGTGGGGTCAACTGGGTCGTACCATCTTCCCCTAAGGACACAAAGTCTGAGCCGAGCCAAACCCACTTTCGTAGCCTCTACAAGTGTGCTGGATAAAAATAAGAATGATGTTGACATTAAAGTTAATAGTAACTGGTTTCCCACCTTGATCTGTTTTACTCACGGTTTCATATTTTGTCTTTAGCCAAAGGGATTCTGAGAGCGGGGTCAGTGTTCATGCATTCTGGATTAAACTGTAATTAAACTGTAAAAATCAGGTGGGAAATGGATTCATCTAAAGCGGCCAAGCAATGTTTTGATGGCGTGCCAGAGGCCCTAAATAATACGTCCTGTACTCACAATGAAGAGGTCCACCTTTGATGTAAAGTGATCCACCCCTTGTGGTTCTTTGGCTCTGGCTTCAGGCATGCGATGCACTATAACTCAATGTAAAAAAAAATTAAAAAAAAATGACACACACACACACACACACACACACACACACAGGAAACCCCTACCCTGTTAAAGGAAATGAAAGGCTGACATAGATTTTTCAGACACTGATGAACCATAAAAGATGCCCTACATTGTGATATTAGTTGAGGTGAGTGGACTACAAAGCACTTACCATTCAAGCTTCATCGCTTCCCTGTTTAATTGTCATAACACAATTCAATTCTTCCTTTTGTTTTGTTTTTTTGTGGAACTTTGGCATAACAATTTTTTTTTTCTTTTTCTCAGCCGCTGTTGATCAGTTTAACGACCCAAAATCGGAGGGAAATTCAAGCGGACTGCGATGGAAATGTATCTCGGCCGTGTTGCGGAATCAAAGGCGCAAGCTTCAACTTTGTAATATGGTTTAAGGTCAGTGCTGTCGTGGTAATACACATCATGCAGAGAGATAGCGCTGAACTTCTACCATTACATCCAAATGTTTTACATTTGAAGCGTAGATAAACGCTAAGCGATTTCGAATTTGCGTCAGGCGTGTAGAAGATTCCACCACACTTGTTGATTGTTATCTGTGCTCCTAATCTGAGCAGTACATCGACCAGAAGAAAGTTGTCATTCTTAGAGGAAGTGCCAGAGCGCCGCAACTCTTCTGGGACGCGCCAGTTTGGGGAAGAGCGCAGTCTACCCCTTCACGGCATAAAACCCGGGGATTCGGGCACCTTCGAGTGTTATATCGTTCAAAAAGCTGGGCATAAAGTCATTAACCCGCAGCCAGTGACCCTCATCGTTCCAGGTACCTGTCAGCATCCTCACACCTTTCTCAGCACCTTTCTACTTTGTTTGTTGCAGCAGGTGGTCAAAGCCACTGACACTATGTTGAAATCTACCCATTGACTGTAATGTAATATATTATTTTTTTTATTTGCCATTTTATAGACTCTCATTAAGGCAGCAGTCAAATGCTTTTGTTGTTATATTTTTATAACATTCGTACGGAAGAGGGTTAGGGCCAAGAATTTCCCCTTCTGTGATTAATCTTATAATTCTCAGTTTTCTTTATGATATGTCCCTATTCCTCCTCGATAGAGAAGATTTCGATGACGTAAAAAAAACAAGATAGGCCTCATACATTTTTCCTTCCTGATGACATCGTCGCAAGCCGGAATGGAAACAATTCACATTTTTATTGTTGCGTGACATTCTTTTTTCAGAGTGCGTGACCCCACCGCCGTCAGGAAATGCTACTCACACCACTCCACACCCCGCTGTGGTCCCCGCGCGTGGTGGAGCTGCCCGCCCTGTGGACGGTTGTTGGCTGCTTGGCGATAGGTCTGCTCAAACTTGTGCTCTCGCTCCTTGCAATTTGGGTAAATCGCTTAAACATACACTCTAGATGATGTTGTTAATGATTACATGGTTATTACAATATTTATCTCATGCCTTGGCAGGATGTGCAATATCTGTGAGGACTGATACCAGTCATTACTTGAGGTTGGTCATTTTCCAAGTAAAAAATGTGCTTGTTGTTGTAATGTTTGTCTTTTTTCCCTTCATAATCCTACAGGTCATTTCCCTTCATAATCCTACAGGTCATTTGTGCTCGTTGAAGCAAGAAGTGAAAGAGATAAACAATGTAGGTGGAAAAGACGATCGTAAGAAGCTCTGTGGAAAATGATCCCGGGAAAACAGCAAAAAAACAACTGAAAAAATAGAAATGACAGAACAAATGTTTTTCTGTCACTAACATGCATTTATTTTCTTTAACTGGTAATTCACTCAAAGTAACACATTGGTACTTTGAGATTCTAAAATAATTTAAAATAATCTGATTTTGGGGGGAGAATTCTCAATAGCAATAAATAAAGTGACCATATTGTTGTGACTAGCTCTTTAATTTCAATGCATATACCATATTATAGCATCAATTTTAAATTCTAAATTATTCAGAATAAAAAGAAAGATTCTAAAATGTATCATAATGTATTTTTATTTGTTTAATTATTGACTTTCGCTTATCTTGACACAATCGTTTTTTACATTAAATCATAGAAGCTCCTATTGAAATTGCCAATGTATTGTTATGTCTAAATTGGGCCTGCTCTGCCAAAATTCAACTGGTTTGTAGTATCCCTACTGATTCTTTAACAAATGCGCTACTTCCTATTTAATCGAATTTACTTTCCCTCTAATAGATGAGACACAAATATGGTTATATGAGCATAGATAAGGGGCATTGGTTATTTCTCTCTAAATTATTTGTTCAATAAAAACCAATTGGAACAAACAAGAGCCAATTCAGAATACATGGGTATATTGGGGTTCCACTAGGTTCCACTCTCGGTCCTCTTTGATTCCTTATTCATATACAGTGATTTACATTTTGAACGTAATGCCGAATTTTTTTTGTCAAAGTCTGTTCTAAAATTATATTTTATTTATTTTTTGTTGTTTATTGCTGCACTGATGTTTCGGGCAAGATGCCTGTCTCTATTGTGCTATGTGGCAAACAGACGTCAATACAGGCACATTAAATAATATCTATAACTGAGCTGGTGCAGCAATCCACATTTTCCAAATAATTAATCAGGAGAATTGGAATCTCTTGGGGGTCCAGCCAAAGGGCCCAGCCCTGCCCCAGTGTGCCCACTGACCATATCCTCTTCTGGAGTGAGAACCCAGTGCCAGGAGGGTACAGGCCAGGTACCTTGTAGAGCAATTCATCCCTGATGTCGTCGGTGTCTGCACACTGCGTACTCTGTTGCCACAGTATGCCCCCCAGAAAATTAACATCTCCAATGCTGCGTGTGTTTGAAATAGGAGACAACTATAAGCTTTCAACTATAAAGGCTGAGACCATTTGGCCTCTTTTGGCCCTGAGCCCCTGCCCCTCTAGATTTCTGTGAACAGCCCTGCACATGCTTTTGTGACAATTTTGTGACCGATGTACCTTTCGGACACAGACTTTTCCCTGTTTGTTAGCTCATGTTGGTTAAAAAAACTCACATATATAAGGGTTAAAATCCAAACCTCTTGTTATCACTGACACATACTGTATTACTAATTGTTAATCAACCAATGACTCACACCCATTGCCCCTGCATTTTAATTGTGATTTTATTGTTTTAATTGTCAGTTACTTTAAGTTACTTCAACTACTTTTTCATGTGGTGGTTGCTTTGGTCTATCATAGTCTCAACATATATATGATTGTGAATAAATGAACCTAGGAATGAGTAAAAAAAAAGAGAAACTTTTCTGAAGTTTTAAGTTAAATATATTTATTTGAAATACATCTTACTAACCGTACACTCACTCCAGAAGGGACACACAGCGACAAAGTGGCCAGAAGTCATTCATTTCCAGTAGGAGGACTTGCCGACAGGAGAGAGTTGAAAAATGTTATGTTCATCAGCTGTGGCACGGGGCAGCTATAATGCATTTTTGCTGGTCCATTCCGCTTATGAACTGTCAACTTGACATTGGTTCTTACAAAACTTTCATTCCCAAAATGGAGGAAGAACTCATTGTTGCAGTAGCCGGTTTCCCCTACTTTGTGATGTAAAGCTACGCTATTCTTTTACAGAGACGTAATTTACAAAATGATGCATGGAAGAAGATATGGGAGGTAGTTGGGATCCCTGGTGAGGTTTATTACATGCACTGAAGTAAACATGTCTGAGTCCAACTTTAAAACATTTCCAATGTACAGTATTACCTGGTTTCATACAGCACACTACAACTCCACTTCCAGACGTAACTCTGTCCTAGGTGAAATGGCATACAAATACTCTATGTTGTATGCCCAGCATGCTGACAGCACAGGTTGAAAAATAAAAAATAAACACAAATCACATGTGGTCAGAACACATGTGAATATTTAAATGCAAAAAATAAACATGTCACATAAAAAATAAATTTATTTTCAAACAATACTAAATAAATGAATGCATCAATCAATTTACAGTATACGTTGCTATGGCAACTACTAGCATAGGAACAGGCGACAGCGACTGCTTGTGGTGTGAGCGTATGGCGACCATACTCCCCTGTTCACACGTGCGTCAACAAAAACGCTTGCTGTCGCTGACGCTAGCCCTTCACTGTCGAAGAAAAAGGCCATGCAGAAGCTGAATATTGATTAATTTCTCATTTATATATTATTATATTCTGCTTCTGCGTGGCCTATTTATTCCCTCAAATATTGGTAGAAACATATTGTTGGACAGTTTAGGAGAAATAAGCGATTGTGCATCTAACACTCCGCCATTGCTATTCTAGAGTTCGTGCCAGGCGGACCGTCTGATTGGTTTGTCTGTCTCAAGTTGAACCAGGCTCAACTTTTTTTTGAGGCTATGCTCACCCTGAGATTTTTTGGGTTGTGCTACAACCCCGGTTTTATGAATGAAGAACGCAAGTTCTTGCTATTCCTTAAGCTGTCTCCAGACAGCTCCACTGAATAAAGCTGAAAGCCCCTTTAAATCAACCAAGTCTCAACTTGGCCTTGACAGGCCGTGATTGGGCCACTCCCCTCACCCGCAGAGCGAAGTGAAACAGGGCCAAATGGACTGCCTCCAGCTCCAACACATTGATGTGTCTCATGGCCCCCCCAGCGCTTGCTGACCATCCAGTCCTCGCAAACAGCGCCCCACCCGTACAGGGAGGCATCGGTTTTTATAACCACATGCAGTGTGGGAGTGTCAGAAGTTGCTATGAGTTTCATAGCCACTAGAGCGGACAGCATTGTTCCCACAATGAAAGTGAGGATATTTCCCAACCAGAAACCGTGGGTCGATAAATCCATTGCGCTCTGAATACAACACCGCAAGCTTGCCTGCTAATTTGAGTTACACCGCTGGAGAGGAACGCATGCTTTCAGTGTCTGAGCATGACGTCAGGAGGGCTCTGATGCGTGTAACACCAGGAAAGCTGCGGGTCCAGATGGCATATCTTGGCGAGAATTAAGGACCTGTGTTAACCAGCTAGCCCCGGTGCTCACTAGGATATTCAACGCCTCCCTGGCCAAGTCAGTGGTCCCATCCTGCTTCAAGAGGTCCACCATCACCCTTGTGCTGAAGAAGGCCTCTCCAGCCTGCTTGAATGACTACCATCCGGTGGCCCTCACCTCGGTGGTCATGAAGTGCTTTGAGAGGCTGATTAAGGATTAGATCTGCGCCTCCCACCCTTGCACCATTGACCTGCTGTAGTCCGCATACCAGCCGAATAGATCCGTGGACATCGCTGCACACCACGCTCACGCACATGGATGGTCAGAAGGGGAGCTATGTGAGATTGCTGTTTATTGAATACAATTCAGCTTTCAACACCATAGTCAACTCCATAGAGCCTGATCACTAACGACGATGAGAAGGCCTACCGCGAGTAGGTGGCTGATCTGTCACTGTGGTGAGAGGACAACAGCCTCCTCCTGAACGTCAGCAAAACTAAGGAGCTGATTGTGGACTTTAGGAGAGGATTACAACCGAGGACGCACGCATCGATGATGATTAATGGGACTTCTGTCAACAGGGTGAGCAGTTTCAAGTACCTGGGAAACCACATCACGGAGGACTTAGCATTGACTATACATACAGACACGCTGGTGAGAAATGCGAAGCAGCAGCTTTACCACCTCAGGCAGCTGAAGAAATTCAGGGTCTTGGTGAGGCTCCTTCTACTCTGGAGCAGTGGAGAGAATCCTGACAGGCAACATCACTGCCTGGTTTGGGAACTATACTTCTCAGGACAGGCGGGAACATGCAGAGGGTGTTCAGCCGAATGTACCACTGGAACTACCCTCCCCTCCCTGCAGGACCTATACACCAGAAGGTGTAGTAGCAGAGCCCCCAGGATCATGAAGGATCCTCACCACCCCAACAAGGGACTGTTCCAGCTGCTGCGGTCGGGCAAGCGCCTCCGCAGTCATACAGTGAGAACAGAGAGACTGAGACAGAATTTCTTCCCGCAAGCCATAAGGACTGTCAATGCTGAACTCACCAGGGGCCCCCACTGAGACATACACATTGGCCCCACTGCCTTACTGTACTGTATGCTGCATACTGTATCACTGTACAGGTTTATAGCATACTGTGCTGCATTGCTGTTCTGTTCGGTTGCTGTGGGTCAGCCAAAACCTCAGTTCATCTCGACACTCCTGCGTAATGGTCAGTACCCGGTAGAGGTCTCTGGATGGACGCACCTGCTGTTTTATAAACCAGCGTTGCAGGGGTCTCATCCTGAACAGGCCCAGTGGGACTGCGGCTGAGGCAGGCGCCATCAAGCCCAGCAGGACCATAACCCGACGTGCCCTGGTGAACTTGCAGCATGCGAGCTGCAGTGACCACAGCCAACCTCCTTGTCGAAGTCAGCATTGCAACGCCAGATCAAGACCCAAGTACATAGTGGGCTGGGCTGGAACCAGGGCTCTCTTTTTCCAATTCACCAGAAAACCCAGGCTGCAGAGATGTTCAGCCCCCCCCCCCCCCCCCACCTATGGGAGTGTGCCGTCTCCTTGGACCCCAAGAGCACAAAGAACACAAAATTTGTATTCTGTCCTGAAAGGCAAACTGTGTATTTCCCACAATTGATATATGACAGTAAGTATCTTTCAAATCCACTGACATGAACCAGTCTCCCCTTCGGATCGATGTGACAGTGTGTTAACATTCAAAGCAGGGGCTTTTGAAATGTTTTGTTTAAAATTCTCAGATACAGAATTGAATTTTTTGGAAAGTGGAAATAACTGCTGTAAATGGCTCATGTCTCTGAGTGGACAGGGGGCCCTAATAATCACACTGGGGAAACACACTGAAGGGAGGGAGCATAAAGACTGTGCGTGGTGTGTATTTTTTTACATTAACCACACGGGAATTGGGACAGCAGAATGTCTTTTTGTGGTAAAACCCGAGGTCCAGCAGACAGTCCAGCAGCACGAATCCCTTCCTGTAGTGGCTCAGGTCTTCCGCACCTTCCTGCCCCTCACCGCAGAAGCCTGCTGCTGCTGGGGACGACAGGAAGGATTCCTGTTCAAGCCCTTCATCCCATCAGCAGGGGGAGGCTGGGACGTCTCCTAGGATCGGAGCCGGCCTGCTCTGTGCCCTTGACAATCTTGGAGGCCGTTTGGATCCTAACTGCTCCAGCAATGAGTCCGGGATCTGCCAGGCCTTGCAACATGACCACCGGGTCCATTAGGGCATAAAGATCCTAAATGCCACCAACTAATTCTGCTGCCGCTAAAACTTGTGGGTCGTGGAGCCCAATATGAACCGGAATTGGCTCTCACCTCACCGGAGCATCCAGAAGCCTGGTCTTCTCCTTTTCAGAAATCTAAGATAGGTTCAGCCATAGGTGGCGCTGCGTCACCACCAAAAAACCCATCACACGACCTCCGTCCCCCCTGTACCCTTGGTCATCGTGAGTCAGAAGTCGTTGGCCTTGCAGTTCCACATACTTTTCTGGGGTGGCCTTCCCCTGAAGCTCACGTAGGACCCTGGTCTGCTGCAGCAGGTAGACATTATTAAGCAGTACCGCAGCCTGCTCCGCGACCTTGTAGGATTTCTCTGCCAGATTAAGCGTCTGCCTACATGCCTTGGACAGGAGCTGAGACGCTTGGGTAAAGGAAGGGCACAGGTGGGCAGCTACCAATTCCTCTGGGGGGCATCGCCAGGTATCCCAAGTCCAGCTCGGTGTTAAGGGTCGACTACTGGCTGAACGCCTGGATAGGGGAGGACATCTTTTGAGGAGCACCCCATGACGTCCTCATCTCCATAGAGAAATCCTCTAGCACCCAGGGGGGATGCCGGCGGGGAGGCCGATCCCCAGCCTCCTTAAAATGTGCCCCGGACACCATGGAGGGAGCAGCAGGCTTGGGGTCTGCCAACAGGATCCCCAGTTTTACCACAGCTCGCTCAAGGAGGTGTAACAGCTCCTGGTGAAAAGGCCCTTGGGACGGTTTGTAAGACAGGTTGTGCATCCTCACCTGGCTCTTCTCCTTCCCCCTCCACCTTTGAACCCCACTGGGCTGCGTAGAAGCCTCGCAACTCCTGGTGCGCAACTAACTCTTCCTGATCCACTAAGCATGGATGCTGATGGAGATCCTGAGACGTGGGAGAACGTGGCCTCGAAACAAGGCCCGAGGATGAAAGAGCCAATCCATCTTTGGCCTTTCAGCAGTACGGGGACCACTTGGAGGGAACCGAAGATGTCGGCCCGATGGAGGATGACTTCCAGCAGCAGACTTGAGAAGTCGACACAAAAAGAATTGGTCCGACAGCGCCGCTTCCGCATGTACTAGCCGACACAGCAGACGCACAATCGGTAGGTATCCCTTCGGGTCATGTGCGCGCCCCAGCCTGCACATGTTTTCAAGTCTGCAGCAGACATAAATATTTTCATTCTTTTCCTTTCTTTCTTTCTTTCTTTCTTTCTTTCTTTCTTTCTTTCCATAACAGAGGGCTTGCTTCCAGCAGCGGAGAGCTGAATTAGCAAAGAGGAAGTATGACAGGCGGTGACCTCGTATATATACTGGGCCCACCTTATGATGGGTGCCCGAGCGGCCCAATCACAGCTTGTCAGGCCGAGTTGAGACTTGATTGGTATTAAGGGGCTTTCAGCCTAATTCAGTGGAGCCGTCTGGAGACAGCTTCAGGCATTTGGTAAGAACTTGAGTTTGAAATGAAGTAAAATCTGTCACTTTTGTCTGTTTTGTTGCTGCATGTGTGACAATAAAATAGATTCTGGTGTGAGCGTAAAAGTTGAGTGGAGTTCAACTTTATGCTAATCAGCTGGGACGCAGGATAGCGATAAGAATGCATTCCCACGGCTCCGTTCTGCTAATAAAACTTAATGATTACATGCATTTAAGTACAAAGGTTAAAGTACAAGTTCAGAATCAGAATCAGCTCCACCAGGGACATTTACATATAGGTACCAGGAATTTGTTTAGGGTTAAGTTCATGTGGAGATGTCTCATATAGTTAAATTAAAAGCATTTTCCATGTACAATATTATCGGATGTCATACAGCACGAATCACATGGCCAGAACACAATTTTTTGTCTTTTTGAGAAGTTCATCTGCCAAGTAAAAATAAATAAATAAAATTGCTTCTGGTGTGTACGATATGTTCCACAAATTAAAGTTGTGGTGCAGGTCAGGAGGGCTGCATGCTCTGCAGACAGGAGGCCTAATGGGTTCAGGCAGCAGGGCGTGTTCACATGACGTCCTGCTGAGGGAAGATGGCATCGAAAACAATCCACTAATCAAAGTGACCCCACCCACCGGTTCCCATCTTCATCATTGCAGATTATAAATAAATAAATTTAACTAAATGGATCACTGACTTCTTCTGCTATTGATTTAAAACCATTATCTTGGGATCATGTGAGCCAAACACAGTGTAGGCTGATTAAATCAAAAACTGTGCACAGACCACCACCTGGTGGCGTTAATGTAGACAACACCAAATCCCCCCTCTTAGATCTTCAATACATAATAGGAGCCTCTACCCATCTCCCTAATTAGCTCAACAGCCTTGGGTATTTCTTTGTATAATTAAACCAAAATAATAGATTATGAATAAATAACAAATAATGAATACCTTCACAATCAAATACTTGGGTATTTTGAAAGGTGAATAATTAGTTCTTTATGTAATTATATAGAGAACAAAAGGACCTGCAGCTCAGGGCAATATCCATGCAGTAGGACAGTAATTGATGATCTTTTAATAGCATCTAAAAGATCAGCAATTGTTTTTCAATGCATGAGATTTGTAAAAAAAAAAAAGCTACATATTGTATGTGTACACACACCCACACATTTTAGCTTTTTGGGGTATAATATAGCTGTTTGAGTTTTACACATCAAACATGCGATAAAAATTTGTAGCTACACACTATTTTTAAATGGAAGCCCCTCTCCTTTCTCTGGAAATGGTGCTTTAATTTTTTTTGATAGATAGAGTTGACATTGAACCAACAGCACTTCGAGCATCTGAACAAAATGATTTTTATTTTTCACAAGTTGAGCCACTGATCTGAAATGAGTTATGGAGCAACGAAAACTTTTCTTTTTGTAATCGTTTGTCAAGGCTCTCAGATAATTCTACAAATTAACAGTTTTCGGTCTGTGAGCCAAAATACAGGTCATCACAAAAAGTAACCTCTAAATTTTCAAAAAGTAGAATTACCTGCCACACAAGAACACGCACATATCACAATCCCTGTATTTTATGTGTATTCTATATATTGGAAATACAACATGTAGAATGAGCAAAGTTGTTTCGAGATGAAAAATCTGTTTAATGGTTGAGATTTTTTTTTTGCCAAATAATTGCATTCACAACTTCCTTAGTATTTACAATACAGAAATGCATCCACTACTGAGGCAGAGGATTTCATTGAATGTTTTCCACATCTTGAGACTACGGAAGGCGTAGATGATGGGGTCGATCACAGAGTTGCACAGGATGAGAACCAGGTAGGCATTCATGTGGGAGATGTAACACACGCAGTAGGGGTTGTTGGGACACGCAATGAGGAGGATGCGATGGAGGAAAAATGGGGCCCAGCAGCAGACAAAGATCCCCAGGAGAATGGTGATGGCCCCCCTTCGTAGAGGTCCACTGGCGCAGAACATCCTCTGCAGGGAGGGCAGCAATACGCTCGATGTGCAGTCTTGCCAGCAGAAAAATGTGGAAGTGGAGCGTTGCCATAATCCCCAGCATGCTGAAAAACAAGGTGATGAGGCATACAAGGGCCGTCTTGCTTTCCTAGTAGACTATGAAGACCGTACCGCAGACAGCACAGCTTAGCCAGATGCCCCCAATGGCCAACAGAGCTCTCTGGACAGTCACGATTCTGTGGTAGGACCAAGGAGATGCAGATCATGGAGCCAAAGACGTCCTCGAGATGGCTGTTGAGGACAGCGATGACCAAGGTCTCCAGAGAGTTGGATACAACCACCAGCATGACGGCAGCAGCAAGGCCGCACAGAAAGAAGTACATGGGGGAGTGGAGGCTCTTGTTCCTCAGCACTGCGGCAATGACCAAGATATTCTCCAGGAGGCTGACGACCCCCAGCACTAGGAAGCAGCCCGTGGGATCTGGACCTGCTCGCAGAAGGCAGGTGACGTGCCGTTCTGTGGTGACCCCTCAGATTCGGCCGGCTCCCCGGTGTCATTGAGATGACGGTTCCTCTCCAGCGGGTGCCGGTAGGTGTTGTTCATCAGGTGCAGGTTTTAGAGGGGAACTTTGGAGATGATTTTAAGCAGCCAGTCAGGGACACCTGAGCTTCTGTGGAATGCGTGATCTTCCGGTGCTGGCTCCCCAGAGAGGAGAGAACCCAACCTAGGCGTGCATGTCTCTGCGGATCCTCCGATGACCCTCTGCTGGAGCCCCAACCCCAAGTCTGCACATATACGTTGCATTTACAAAATGTCTGTCCATCTCCATCTTTCGGTCTGTAAATTTGCCACCAATGTCTCGTCCCTTTAACCCCCCCTTTAATATATGAATTTCAATCTATTTTCATATTGAATATCCTTAATTGTCAAAGCTGTTCACCTATGTCCTGTGTGTAAGTCTCAGGGCATTTATCTGTAACTGCTGTTCTCACCTTTCTAGCACTGAAAAACAATCTCTTTGTATTATTCGAGCTACAGTTATGCAACTGCTCTTTCTTATTCAGTGTAAACAATCAATTTAGCAAATGCACGATTAGGTAGGATTATTTTACGCCTATCAGTATCTCTCTTCATCACTTTTCACAGGATAGAAAATTTTAGTCACCTACCCTGGTTTTTTGCAGGTTTACCCGTAGTTGTGTTTATCAATTTTACCCTAAGCTTGCTTAGGTCGCTGCTGCAAAAAGGGGTTTAACCCCCACGCCTATCCATTAATTTTTCTGGAATTCTACCTTTTACTCATACTTGAACAATTAATGCCATCAATACTTTTACCCACGATCGAGTAACATATTGCTAACTCTAGAGCAGATTTTAAAAACTTTTTGCTCCGCTGGTGCTGCTGCTCAAATCCTTGAATAAAGAATGAACTTTTTTTTAAGTATGCGTTGGTCATTTCCATGAACATCTAATATATTACACACCTTGAGTTCAAGAAAGAGAGCTCTTACATCATCTAAAAAGGTATTCCATCATCGGGCAGTGACCGGATACATGATTCTGAAGAAGGCTGACAACAACCGAGTCGTCAGCGAACTTCAGGATGTGCCGGTTGTCATACTGACCTCAGCAATCGTCTGTGTACAAGATGTAGAGTAGGGGAGAGGAGAGGACACACCCCTGGGATGAAGAGACCTCCCCTGACCAGCTCTCATTGGCCCTCACCATCCGGGTCCTCTGGGTCCACAAACAGTTGGGGGCTGAATAGTATTAAAAGCTGATGATAAGTCCACAAACGGGGTCCTTGGGATGAGTCTGTAAGGGATATGGTCAAGTGAACCCAAATACAGGGCACACACGATTTTGGGAGTTGGTACAGGGGTTTAATGTGTAGACAGACAGGGAATCAAGAACAGGCAACAGAAGGGGCCCAGGAGCCGACAGGGAATTGGGGCCCAGGAGCCGACAGGGAATCGGGGCCCAGGAGCCGACAGGGAATCGGGGCCCAGGAACCAGGAGCAGGCAGGGAATCAGGACCGAGCGTTAGAGGCGCGCACACACACACACACACACACACACACACACACGGAAACATGTAGGAACACATGCACGAACACAAGCGACGATCAGACAAAAAAAGAGTAAATGGGGACCAGGTTAAATACAAAAGGAGTGAGGAGGAAGGTGAAGACAGGTGGTGAGATTACTAACTGGGGACAGGTATGAGGTGACAGGGATGTGATACCAGACAGACAGAGGGAGCTAGAGAGTGGCACAGGGACCTATAGACAGAGGGAGCCAGAGAGGGCTAGAGGGAGACAGATGGACCCATAGCAGACAGAGGAAGCCGAGCCAAGGCAAGGCAGGATCCCAACAGAGTCTTGTTGGCCTCCAGATGTGTGAGGATAGGGTGGAGCTCACTGAGTTCAGTGGTACAGCTCAGTATGCAAATTGAAGAGGATCAAGAAGGAGATGAGTTTTCTCCAGGAGTTCCCTCCTTTCAAAGGATCTACATAATCAGGGAGGTCAGGGCTTCAGGCCTATAGTCATTTAGGACCTTTGGGTGGGAGTTCCTGCAATAGGAATCACAGTAGCCATAGTTTCCATCGTTTAGGTTTCCGTAGTTCACGCTTGGCTGTTTGAGTGACAGAAGGGCGTGTCCTGCGTTCAAAATGCTCGACTGAAAGGAATAATTTGTGTCTCAGGGGCACCTATCTGCAAACCACGTCCCAGGGCCAGAAAACATGCAGAGTACATCCTATTATGTAAATTTCAAAATCCACTGGGTCTTGACAATGAAAAGCTGTCTGACAGTTCACTTTTCAGATCAAACCTTTCATGAATTAAATTTTATGTTGTGATTCCTTTTCCACTAAGTAACTGATCATCAATACCCTCTCATTTAATCTATTTGGAGCCCCTGGTTGTTTATATTACCTATTAAGTTTTTCACATTTATTTCTTTAATCATAAGTGGAGTATTGAGAGGAGATTTGGGAGAGATAGAAAAAGCCTTTAAAATGGAAATTCAGTATTGACTTTATTTTTTCTTTTTTGCTGCCATGTCCTTTCATCCCCTGCTGTTTTGTTTTTTTTCCTGGTTGGACACGGACCATCCCTCCCAGCAATTCGTAGGAGTTAACCTGTAAACATGTGGTTAAGCTTCTCTGGAGTCCCCGCAACAACTGGGGACTTGAGAGACCTGGGATAAAGGGATAAGAGTCCACAAGGCAGTCTGAGGTGTTTTCTCACGTTGGAAAAATGGAAATATCAGCGTTGTCCAGGAAACTGTGGTGCGTCCGCAAACCGCTGATCATCGTCCTTACTCCTCTAACTTTCCTGCCTTTACTCTTTGTCCTCCCCGAGAAGGTAAGTTCATCTTTATTTTACAATATGTTGAAGTTTCACCACTTTTCTTTGCACAACTCTGCAAACAAAAAGTGTATTACCCACTCGATTATTATGGGGAAATCCTCTTTACTCCCTTAATGCGTCATATTCAATTTGGATACATTTTATTTTATTTTATTTTTAATTTAATTTAATTTAATTTAATTTAATTTAATTTAATTTAATTTAATTTTATTTTATTTTATTTTATTTTATTTTGTTTACATACATTTTTAAAAAAACTTTTTTTTTAAGTTCATTAGATTTTTTTATTTCTTCCCCCACCGTGTTTATAAAATATCACAATGTTGGGGGGAAAAAACCCAGTGCTAGTGGGCAGTACAGTATGTGCTATTCAGTACAGTATTGTAATATAAACCGAAATTGAAAGTATGGACAAACGATGAGGCCGATTCGCAGCGTCTTTTTTTCCACGGTGCGTTCAATTCCCTCGGACCTTCGGGTTTTTTGTGTGAGGTGCACACAGAACAGGTCGAGATTAAAAAATACTGTACTTACTTGACATTATTGCGTTTAAATCAAATTTATAATTTGTGGAGCCTTTATTATATTTGTAAAAATGCTGAGGAATCTAATGACACTTTTCACTTTTTCAGTGACTTTTCATTATTATTTTGTAATAACAACCTGACATCAAATAGACAGATTGTCTCCAATGTTACAGAAAGGGGATAAGTGTTGTTTTTGTTTTATCCGTTTTTCTTTATATGTCTATAAAGCTCTTTTACACTGTTTCCGTGCTTCTGCTATGATTGTCACCATCATCACCAGTAAAGCTAGATTCCTGTAACTAGGGCAACCCAAAAGACACCTGGCTCCACAACCGTTATCAGTTGGAATATAAAAGGTATCAATAATCCACTTAAGGCAGCATAGCAGAGTATTTGCCCATTTAAAGTTATTCAACCCGGATGTGGTGTTACTGCAGGAGACCCACCGAAAATCCGACCACCATTCTACACTTAAGTACAAATGGATTGGCCAATATTTCCATTCTAAAGTGAATGATAAGGCAAGGGGGGGCAGCTATTCTTATAAAGGAGGGCATTCCATTCGACACCACAAATATTATATCCAATATAAATGGTCGCCATATCATCGTTGTGATTAAACTATATAACACACCTGTCCTGCACCCGCAGCTTGACGGATCTAATCCCAGACTATTTAGTTCCTTAAACAAATAGCCACTATAATTAAACCATTTTTCACAATCCTACAATCCATCTCACCCCTGGAGGAGAAACAACAAAAGCCATTGCTAAACAGCACTTCTCTCCAGTACACATCGATTTGTATTTGAAAGATGAAATTCTGCATCCCCATGTATCCAGAACCCAATACCATAGCATAGTCATTTCAGATATTTGCCAAGTTCAGCGAGATATAAAGTTCCCAGATAACGATGTGGCTCAACGCACTTGGCGCCGCGACCCTCTGCTTCTATCTTGTAGTATATTCAAGAAATTCCTCTCGACACAAATTAAACACCCCAGGAATCTCTAAATGCACGGTTTGAGTCCATGTCGGCCTATTTAAGGGCTCAAATAATATCATATACAGCCTATGAAAACAAACAAATAAAATTGTCACAGCTCATCTTAGATACAGACAACAGATATACTGCTTCTCCAAATCCGAATGTGTATACAGAGAAAATGCTTCTCCAGTCTGAATTCGACCACCTTTCCACTACACAAACCGAAAAGCTGCTGCTGAAGTCAAAACAAGTGTTACACGCACACAGTGAAAAAGCCGGGAGGCATCTAGCTCACCAAATCAGATAGTCGGCAACCAGGATTGCCATAACAGAAATATGGACAGGTTCAGATACCCTGTAACAATATTTGATCCGAAGGTCATTAACTATCGACAACGGCCTCTCTTACACAGTCATTCCTAGATATGCTCAATATTTGAACTGGATCAGCCTTGATCCAGGTGAGCGCAGCACAAATGACAGCCCAATATTCACTGACAAGATCAGCAATCAATCAAGCAATCAAACTGGGAGTGGGAAGGCCCCAGGGCCTGACGGAGTCCCCATTGAATTCTGTAGGGTATTTTCCCATGGGTTCTGTCGTTGTATCCCTTCTTAAACTGATGTACGATGACATCCTCACTAACAAGGTGCTACCCCAGACCACAGTCATTCAGGCCACAATTTCTGTCCTGTTGAACTCAGAACACTCCACCTGCCAGCCTGAAGTCATTATTTCCCTAGATGCCGAAAAGGCGTTTGATAGGATTGCGTGGGGCTTTGCAGTACTAAATAAATTCGGGTTTGGCCCAATTTTTCTGCTCCTGGATGAAAATCTTATATTCAGCACCCAAAGCCTCTGTCCGCACAAATAATACAGCCTCGAGCTACTTCCCTCCGCAGAGAGTCAAGGGTGCTGTCTATCCCCGTTGTTATTTGATTTAGCCCCCGAGCCCCGAGCAATAGCTCTACGCTCTGATGATCGAATTCTCCGAGTGATGAGGAGAGAAACCATCCAAAAGGTATTCCTCTATACAGACAATTTACCCCTCTGTATTGAGAATCCAGACGTTTACCATACCTCACTGACTTGAGGTTCTCAGAGAATTTGGGTTATAAATTAAATCTGACAAAGAGCTTACTTTTCCCTTTTGTCAGGCAGGATGAGAGAGCAAAATATGACCAGTTTCCATTTAAAGTGGAATTAAAGTGCTTCACATATCTGGGGATACGTGTAACCCATACATTTACAACACTCTTTAAACACAACTTTACCCCATTACTAGACCGCACCACACTAGATCTAGCACGGAGGTCGGGTCTGCCTATTTCTTTAGCAGAACGAACGCATGAATTCTGTAAAAATTACTATATTCCAAAAATTCTTATATTTGTATTTATGATCCCCTTTTCGACCAAAATCTTTTAATGGTTGGACAAATACATATCGATATTTATACGGAACAAATCGAATCCACGAATACGGTAGGTGTATTTGGGAAGATAAAACCAGACGGTGGACTAGGCGTATCCAACTTCTTACATCGCTACTGGGCAGCACATATATCTTAATTCCCTTGTTGGATTTACACGTTCTCCGACAAAGAAGGTCCAAATTGGTCATCCATGGAGCTTGCAGGCCACCCTCCCGACTTCCCCTGCAGTATGTTGTTTCTGACGTCTCCACTGCCTCTGAATTTAGGAACCCACCTTACAAATCCCAATGTAAAAAAAATGATTAGGATCTGGAATCAATTCATACATGGTCTTGTTATTCTCTCTGACTTGCTTATTGATAATACATTTACTATATTTGAGCACATATGTAACGACAATAATCTCCCCAGGTCACACTTCTTTAGATACTCGCAGGTCCGGAGCTTTGCCGGGGCATATTTCCCATCATTCCCTCCCACTCCCCCCAGTGGATTCGGTGCATAACCTTCTGGTCCTCAATGCCCCAGATGCCACAAACCCCTGCTACTCTCAGACACATGTAGTGGCCGTGTCAAAGACTTAAAAAACTTCTGGGGCACCTATTTTAAATTCCCTTGGTGACCAGGGGATGACCTCTCTAAAACAAGAAAAGGTTAGGTTTTCGGTGGGAGGGTCTCGGGAGAAGTTCTATATAGCTTGGTCCCCCTTTATAGAATATGTCAAAAACCTATCTTTCACTTGAATGAAGCTTTCGTTTATATATCTATTTTTCGGTGATATTACCCACTACGCGCACAGGGATGCCGTTCCTCGTTGACAGCCAAATCAAAATTACACGCTGCAATCATACTAAACGTCTGACTCACCACCCACCATGATTCTGTTTTTAAAAATAAACATCAAGGTCCTCATCAGAAATGTCATTTCATGTTTCGATGAATAGGTCTCAGTTTAATGGAGGTCTGTGCAATTATTTATACAAATTTCTGGACATTTGGATTGTACCTAGATGAACATTTCCGTGCGCACGACTCTCTTTCACTCTCTCAGTCTCTTTCGCTTCCACTTTCTTTTTAAATGTTTCTCAGACACACTCGAACCAACACACGTGCGGCTTTGAATGAATGGAGAGTTTGAGGTTGCATTTTAACATTTCACCTTCGCAGCATTGTACGGATCATAACGCATGAGTTGACCGTGAATCGTGTGCTTTAATTGTGAGATTTTTTTTCCCATGACGGCCTGTGCTCTTTCACCGAAGCGCAGATCACAGACGGATCATTCACAACCCTGTGTGGGATATTTTTCAGGAGGGAAAATGTCTCTATGTGGTGCTGCTCATGGCGATATTTTGGTGCACGGAGGCCCTCCCTCTGGCCGTCACTGCCATGCTCCCTGTCTGCCTCTTTCCAACCATGGGAATCCTTCCATCCAAAAAGGTGTGCCCCCAGTACTTCCTGGACACCAATTTTCTCTTCCTCAGCGGTCTTGTGATGGCGTCCGCTATCGAGGAATGGGGCTTGCACCGCCGAATAGCCTTGAAGGTTCTTAAGATTGTCGGAGTGAAGCCGGCCTGGTGAGAAAAAAAAAACAAAAACACCTCAAAGACTATTGGAACTACTGGTACAGCTTCTCCATTATCCTAAAAACTAAAGCTACTTGATGACTTTCTTCCCCATCTTCTGCCTCCAGGCTCATAATGGGAATGATGTTTACCTCATCCTTTCTGTCCATGTGGCTCAGCAACACTGCTACTACGGCCATGATGCTTCCCATCGCCAACGCCATCCTCGAGAGCCTGTTTGGCGACCTGGAGACACTGAAACGGAATTGCAAGTCCATAAAGGACCCAGAGAACGATACCAATGGTACCGTGTATGGTCTTTCCTCCAAGGACTCAATAACTTGGAATAGGAATATTCCAAAGTTGCATCATACTATAGATCTATCCAACTATGACTGAAGCACTGTATACATCTTCCGAATACTAATAGATCATCTGGCTTTAATACCTAACTCGCCATGTGAACTTTGTACAACAAGTTTTTCCGACACATTGAGTCTGTCACGCAAAGTTAGTCAATATTCTTGTGGTGATTGATTAATGATGTGAGCTCGCTTCGGAGTCATGTATTACGTTTCAAAGGTCCTCCGACATCCCTTAAAGTCACTGTAAAACACATTTTTTTATGTTTTCTGAGTTTCTCACACCACCGAAAAATGTGTTATTAACCACCCAGCCGAATTGAAATGATTAAAAGAATTGGCCAAGTATTAGGTTTCAAAAAAGGCAGTTCCCTCTGCTCAGAGATGCTGGGGGCCGCTAAAGACGCTGAAACCACGCCCCAATCGTGTTAATCGCGTCAAACATTTACATTGGAGCACGGTGTAAGCTGGTGTAAGGACAGTTTGGAATAAAACTGTGTTTTTTCCCAATGTTAGCTCAGCTTTTTCCACCTCTGATGCTCCGAGTCCGACCCTGTGTTTGTATAGCGTTCGTGGGCGGGGCCAGGCAGGTTTAACGGTCCAACTCCACAATTCAGTACAACATCGTTCAGTCTTTTCACACGTTTTCAGCAATTACTTTCTAACGTGCAATGGCGTGTTTAGAAACAAATCACTGAATTCACTTTACAGGGACTTTAAGAACTGGAAATATAGCTTGTGTATTGACTTAAAAATAGCATTTTTACCGTTTCGGCTTCACCTGACTTGTGTTTGACTTTTGCCTCTGTCAGGCCAATCCAATGTGAAACTGGACACACTGCCCTCTGAAAAACAGATGCTTTCGATGGAAGGGTGAGAAAAAAAAGCATAAACAAAGACGCATATTCCTCTGCGAACACGAAACTCATTCAAATTCTGTTGCCCCCCCCCCCCCCAAAAAAAAAAACCCCAAAAGGCTGGATGGAGCAGACCATGGCGATGGGAGGACAGCGGAGGAAATTCACACCGAGGCCGAGTACCAGATGAAGGTGTGGAAGGGTTTCCTGATCTGCATCCCTTACGCCGCCAGCATCGGGGGCACGGCCACGCTGACGGGCACCGCGCCCAACCTCATCCTCATCGGACAACTCAAAAGGTGGTGGGGGCGGCGGCGGGAGAAAAAAAAAAATCGCCGGTCTCCGTGGTCTTATTGTTGCGACGCAGTTTGAAAGATAAGAGAGACTAAACCCCTTGTTGTTTCACAGCTACTTTCCCGACTGCGACATCATCAATTTTGGCTCATGGTTTGCGTTTGCCTTCCCCCTCATGGTTTTGTTCCTCTTTTTGGGATGGATATGGATCGCGTTCCTCTACGGGGGACTGAACACACGGTACTGAGCTGATGTCAGACATCTTTTAATAGTATATCTGAGATCATCTTTAACAATATCTATTGAAAACCATTGTGGGGTGGATCTTGTATTGGGGGTGCATTATCCATTTTGCTCATTTTACTTGCCCGTCCAGAGCCTGTTTTGTCTTCAAGCAGGAATTTTAAGCAGGAATCCAGGCTGTTTTCCGCTCGGGGAGTGGTTTTTAAGTCTGACACGTGTTCTTCCCTGTCCCTGTGCGATTCCTTCCTTCTTGCAGCCTGTGTGTGAAGCGGCAGGACCAGAGAGCGCAGGCCGAGGCCAGGGCCCAAGCCGTGATAGACGAGGACTACCGAAAACTCGGGCCCATGAAGTGAGCGCCCGTGTATGTCTCCCAAACCCCCGGGCGGTGGAGGGTGAATGTTTACGCCCATCTGCCCCCTGCCGAGCCGTTCACTGACATCGACTTTACTTCCCCCCTCCCCCTTAGTTTTGCAGAGGGAGCGATATCTTTCTTTTTTATACTTTTCGCCATTCTGCTGTTCACGAGAGATCCCAAATTTGTCACCGGCTGGTCTGCATTCTTTACCAAAGGGTAAGCGATGCCCGCTCAGTTATAGTAACACATCAACCCTTTTCCCATTTTGAATACTTGACGACAGCCCCTGTGTGTACAGTATATTCAGATTTCTCTTTGTTTTTCTGCCCCAACGAACCACCACACACTGTTTCACTGCGACAGGTATGTTTCTGATGCCGTCACCGGCGTGATCATCGTGTCGATCCTGTTTTTCTTCCCCTCCCAGAAACCATCACTCAGCTGGTGGTTCAACCCACAGGGTCAGTGTGAGAAAAGGCAAACTTGACTAAAGCTCCGCTCTCGAAAGTCTACATTAGCATGCGTATAAGAGTGCAAAAGGGGTTAAGCTGTAGGGGACAAAGAAACCCCACGCACGTTCTTTCTCATATCTTTTCTGTTTAATCAACTGATACAGTGAAAATTTGGTGTAAATTTGCATACATTTGGTCACAAATGTGTATTGCAGCCGGTGCAACTGACTCAATATGATGAGGAATGTTAATGATGTGGATTAGAGAGTCTGAGTGAAGTGAGACTGTAGCCCCTCTGTTTGTGTGATTACATTAATCTCTTAAAAATATGTTGCCACACGTCGTTTTCTGCTGGTTTGTGTTTGTGTGTGTGTGTGTGTGTGTGTGTGTGTGTGTGTGTGTGTGTGTGTGTGTGTGTGTGTGTGTGTGTGTGTGTGTGTATGTGTGTGTGTGTGTGTGTGTGTGTGTGTGTGTGTGTGTGTGTGTGTATCTCGTGTGACAATGTGCACTATGTTCAGCTGGTCAAACAATCCACTGGACTTGGACACCGGGGGAAAAAATAAACAAACAGCCGGGGTCATTCTTCCTTCTCAGACAGCGTGCACATTTTTAAGATAAGAGATAAGATAAGATTCACTTTTTTTTTTGAGCTTTCATGACACTTATTCTCCACAAATGGCGATATCGAAGCCATTGCTCCCTATACAGATTGGAAAGGCCTATTTACAGTATGTAATGGCTTTTTCTAGAACCTGCTCTTACACAACATATACGTAAGCATAACGTCCATTGACATTGACTATCTCTCTTTTAATCATCCAATCCATTCAAACCTCTAAAAAGTCACCACTTTTCCTCCTCAGCGTCAAATACTCCTTATGCCCCGCTCTTATCTTGGAAGAAAGCCCAGGACTGCGTTCCGTGGAACATCATTCTTTTGCTCGGTGGAGGTTTTGCTATGGCTAAAGGATGTGAGGTAAACGTCGTAAACACGGGACAGGAACGAAATGAATGAAGCACAAAAAAAACAGACAATGCTGAAAGTTATACTGTGATACTGCCGTTCCGCTGCGCCGAGCTTGTATGAGTTGGCATGTTTCATGTTTTCATGGTTTTTGTAGGAGTCTGGTCTGGCCTCGTGGCTTGGGGGTCATCTCCAGCCCCTGGCCCAGGTCCCTCCTGCTGCCGCTGTGATGCTGATCACGGCCTTCCTGGCCTGTTTCACCGAATTTGCCAGCAACACCGCCACCATCATCATATTCTTACCGGTGATTGCTGAACTGGTAAGAGCGTGGTGTGGGCGGAAATTCAATTCCGATACTATAATAAATGAACCCTCCAGTCTCGGTGAGAATACAAGTGAGCTTGACATTGTCGAGCTCGAGGAGAACATCACCACGTACTCGCGCAGGAAATGCAGAAGATGTTCAGACAAGAGATAACAGAAAGCCACGTTGATACTATTCTCAGTCACCTTTATCTGAATTGTTTACACACCAAGCCCATAGGTAGTGGGAACCCCCCATGGATATCCCAAGGATCATTATATTGCACCCCTGCATATAGATACAATCTCCTTTCTAGGATGAAGTTGTCCGGATGCTGATTGTAAACTGCCATTAATATTGTATGTAATATGTTGTATGTAAAGACACAACATTTGTCTTAAACTACATAGAGATAGATATATAGCTGTATCATAATGCAGTATAACGCTCTTATAATGCCTTGTGAAACGTGTTGTGGGTCGTCACTTGATGAGTGGAAAGAAATGTAGTGCAAAGTCCACAACTCTTTAAAGATTTTGGCACAGAGGGGAGATTCTCTCATGGTAGCTGTTTACAGGGTCAGTCTTAAATAAACACCCTTCAGTTGCAGTGAATGTATCAGTTGATCAAACTATTGAGTCCAATCAGATATTAAGCATTGTTACCACTTGATTTACTTTAGGCAGAGTGAGCGACAGGGGCGGGGTCTTGCTCACTGGAATTTTACCTCTGCATAATGGAACAATTTATGGCGTATCGTGTCCTTCACTCAACACGTATGTAGCGGATCCACCTGCCACGCGCCACCCGAGCAGCGTTTTCAGGGCCCTCCGACACAGAGACACAGAGACACAGGCAGAGGTGTTGCAAACACACCAGTTTATTGGAGAGAGGGGGCAAGATGGAACAAGTCGGGAGCAGATGGAACATTGTCATGACAGAGGCACTCCCTGTGTGTGTGTGTGTGGGATGGGTGATTTACCTGTCGCTCGTCGATTGCTCTTGCGAGCAACAGGTTGCTTCAACCGCACCACCCTCACACCACAACGTAAAGCACCTCATCGATTACGCACATTTTAGTATTATTAGTATTTTTACAGCTTATAGAGCTTATTGTGCGTAATCACCGGGTGTCATGACATTTCACTGCATATATGAATGACCGGATGTATATGTATTTGAAAAATAAGCTCTTGAACTTGAACTTGAACTTGAACTTGAAATAACCTTTACAGAGAGAAATATCCAATGGAACACCATAAAAATGGTAGACACAGTTACTGTTTGATAACTGTCCTGTGGTCTTCCATCAATCATCATCTCACCCATGTATCTAAAAAGAATACTCTAAAACCATATGCACCTAGATAAGAAAGCTGAAATGATGATTATACATCCCCTGATCTTCTTCTTCTTTGTTTAGTTTGCTGAGGTCTTCCAATGGGTACATACAGTATACACCACACACAGACACAGTATTTGTAGAGTTGTTGGTCACTAATTATCTCTACATTATTTGATTATGATGGGTGCCTGGAATAGCGGATAATTTTCAACGGAGAATTGCATGGATAGCACTGAAATATCACTGACTGATTTTTTGGCCTCTGCAGGCCATGCACGTGTCGGTGAATCCTCTGTATTTCATGGTACCGGCGACGATCGGATGCTCATTTGCCTTCATGCTTCCCGTCTCCACGCCGCCCAACTCCATCGCCTTCGCTTCCGGGCATCTCCTGGTCAAGGACATGGTGAGCTCATCGCACGGACAAAAAGAAAAAAAAAAAAAATGAAAGAAAGTACCATTCAATTAAATGACAAACCTTAACGTGTTTCCATCCCCATTCCAAACCTCCAGGTGAAAACCGGCTTTGTCATGAACATCCTGGGGATTCTGTCGGTCTCTCTGGCCATAAACACGTGGGGCAGGGCCATGTTCCACTTGGACATCTACCCCGAGTGGGCATTCCCCGCCAACATGTCCAGCACCGTCACTGCCGTACGCATCCCCTCTCTCCCGCCGCTCAACTCAACTCTCTGAGGACCCATCTGGATCCCAAAAAACGGGGACGGAAAAAGGAAGTATAGGAACGACTTAAATTGCGCTAACACTCGAACGAGTCGCGTCTTCTTCTTCCCGAGTACTGAAATTGCTGCGGCCCACCAGCTCAACTCCTAATATTCACAGAAAAACTCAAAGGGGTTTATTTTATTTTATTTGATCTGTTTGTTTATTTGTTTTTATCGTCAACATGAGATATTAAAAAAAAAAACCTAAAGCGTACCTATTGGGGTGCATTATTAGTGCGGCTGACACCTGCTAGAACTGACTGTCCATAGTTACAGCTTTGTGAATTATTTCCTTGGGGGAAGAAAAAAAAAGAGGGAGAATCAAAACCAATAAATGTTTTAATTTGATCACAAATCGATTGTCATTTTAACGCGCTTTTTGTCTCATCGTTTCATGTATACCTTCCTGCGGTCACGTGCAAATGTGCTTAAAGCAACTGTTCATTGTGAAGAAGAAAAAACAATACTATTCTTTCCATCGCACAATGGAAACTGTAGTAGCCCATTAATCTGGACAGGTACTGTGGGTTCTTTTTTTTTTTTTTTTTTTTTTTTTTTACATCTTTGGCAAGGCAAGGTTGTAAATTCCTTCCCGTCTGTGTTGGGTGGTGTCTCAGCGGTGCGGTTGTCAATTCTGTGAAGTCACAAGGCGGCCCATAATGGTTGACTTGTGATGGTTACTCAGTGCGAGTGGGGTCAGAGCGCAGGTCACACCGTGTGGAAGTGTCGGACTATAAATCGTGGGGCTCACTCGCACACACCCGGACAGTCGTTTCTTTGTGCCCATTGTGATTATGGAAGGGTTTCGAAGATATCTTAAAAAAAAAAAAAAAAAAAAAAAGGCAATTAAAAGAAAGGGGAAATATCATCTCATGTTACACATGTTAAAATGTTCTTTTTAGTTCTCTTCTCAGAAATGTGTTTTTGGGTTAGGGTTGACGACATCCCCCCCACTCCCCCACTGCAAAAAAAAAAAGAGAGAGACTCCCGGTAGTTACGTCCACGCAAATATTTGTTCTTTACTTGAGTATTTCCATCTTAGGGGACGTTATTCTTTTACACCCCTATATTTCAAAGACAATTATTTTGCTCAATATCAGCTATTCTAATACTTTATTACTTGAGTAGAATGTTCAATAAAACAAAAAGACGTTTACTACACCAGAGTAATATTTTCTTAAGGTACTTATACATAATATACTGTACTTATTTGAGAATTTCTTCCACCAATGTACAGTATGTGACAGACAAACAACAATTAAACAAACAAACAAAAATCCATGAAGCTTTGAACCAAGTTCAGTAAGCTGCAAGCTGCTTTGTGTGATGGTGTGAATATAAAAAGATCCTGAGTCATCCTGCATGAGGATATGACACGCATGTCCATACATGTATGATGTTGTGCGTCACATGGGGGCCACAAACAAGAAGCGTTCTCTCCACAAACATTAATATAACACTGACCGTGTGACACCGAGTTCCTTTTTTTGCCTGAATTCCTCGAGACCTCCGACACACTGACACCAAGCTATCCATCTGACCCGCACCGTCACACCTTTAAAGACAGAATGAACGCCATCAAAACACCTCTGAATGTTTTTCATCACAGGTAAGGATTGTTTTGGTTACGATATCCAGAAAATAAGTCAAAAGGAGATTTGTTTCCCGCGCAAAATTGCACAGATGTATTTCCTGAAATCTATGGGGTTCTTAACAGACGTTCAGGAATTAGTATACAGTAATTCATTATTTTAAGTGAATGAATAGTACATTTGGGAAGAAATACAAACGATAAAACACAAACAAACAAAAGAAACAAAAACAAAAATAAAACAATGGCAAGAAAAATGACACAGTCATAGTAGTTAAATGCCAGAGTAAACATGTATGTCCACAGAGCCTGCTTCTCTGATATTTTGTGGGATGGTGTTCCGCAACTTTGGGGCATAGTGAGCAAAAGCTGCCTCCCCACTTTTCTTATGGAGTGTGGAGTACACTGTGGGGACATTTAAAAGACAGAGGGCAGCAGAGGGTCTAAGGCTAGTTTTGGGACATACATAGGGAGATGCTATTCAATTAAGATAAATATTGTTATATATTTACAAGGATTAGGAATCATATATCATTGTTATTGTGAAATATTTATATATTTAATATTATATCAGTAATAATTATTATATATTGATATGATATTATGTGATTTATGATATATAATATTATATTACATCATAATATAATATTTTATTACAATATTATATCAAATATATTTAAAATGCCATTTTTTATTATTATTTCATAAATTATTATTAAATGATCTACTATTGTTTAATATGCTATTTGACTTAATGTGATGTTATATTCAATATTAATTATAAATCATTTAATATAAATGATGTATATTATTGCTCATTTAAGGCTTAGAATAGATTCATTGGGGTCAAGCGTCTCTCCTTCCTCCTCAGGAAACTACCTTGCGGCGAGACCCTAAAATCTCTGCCTCGCTACCTCTGGGGCGTCTACTCCGCACCGACGGTAGTGGGCAGGGAGGTGCTCACCCTGATGTCTCCGTGTTTGGTGATCGCCGTGGCAGCCGGCGGCCTGCTCCACTGCTGGCTGTCGGGGGGCCTGAGGTACGGCCACGACACGTCCGCCGGGGTGGCCGGCGTGTCCGGCGCGCTCGTCTTCCTCGGCCTCTTCCTCTGCCACCCCCTGCGCTGCGTCCTGACCATGGCCATGCCCACGCTGCTCACCAAGCAGGGGCGCAGGCTGCTCCTCTCCACCTCCCTCATGATCCTGATCCTGAACGTCATCCCCAACATAACCATGAACATCGGTGTGGTGGTGCACGTTCTTAAGTGCACCTCCGAGGGCTTTGCCAGCACTTTGTTAAACTCCTCCAGCGTTCTGACCGAGGCCAAAGCCGACCTGGTCCGAGAGGCCATATATGTGAGAAGAAAGTACTTGAAAATCGCTCAGAATATAAAGGACTTGGATCTATCAAGGCCCATCGATGTGTCAGAGGTCAAAAACAGATTTAGTAATATCAGCGGGCAGATAGAGAGCAACTTTTCACACGCCAGGAACCTGCTGAAGGACGGCAAACTGCTATTAAACCGCATGCTTGCCGCCTTGTTTGTTTTGTGGCTGATTGTTGAATCGGCGTGGTATCTCAAATCCTACCTGACATCTTTGCAATTTGATAACGTCTATCTGTTGAAAGAGTCGACACAAAAAGCAACGGCAGCTGCTGGAAGCCAAATATCCTTGGCTGACAAGAAGATTCGCTCCACGAGACATAAGATCACCAAAGAAGAATGCTCCCGTGTTTGCATATCTCTTGTGGTGGTCACTCTGTATTTTGCTGGGATGGCCTTCATCATGGTTTTGGATCACACCGTGTACCAAATAGTTGAGATGAGTGCCCCCTGGCTCCTGGACATCCCAGAAACATCGGCCAGCATAACCGTGCACTTGAAGGTAAGGGAACGAGGCACTGGATCTCCTAAGCAGGAACTCGAATGGAAAGAGGGAAGCTGTTGATGAAGGCCGGGGCAGCTCCATACTTAGAGGATGATTCATGTTTGTCCCTCTTTTTCATAGATCACCTACTTCATGGCCGCTCTGTGCCTTATCCCGCAGCTGTGTATCGAACACGACCTGACAAACTTCCGGCGGCACTACGCGTGGACCTTCAGCCCAGATCCGTCCCTGTGTCACGCCACCCCCTCGGCCCCGGACCTGGGGGTGACGGTCCTGCTGGGATCCCTCTGGGTACTCAGCTGCCTCTTCGTGCTCCTCGAGGTCTTGGCCCGACGGCTGCGGAGGAAAGTGGCCGGGTCGTTCTTCAAACAGCAGGAGGAGCGGAGGATCGCGTTCCTGTTGATGAAAATACAAGCAAAGCACAACAAAAGGGAACAGGATGTCTTCTCTGTCTATACTGCTCGTGTGTGAGCACGCCTTTTTCTAATTCTCCAGCCTAGTGTATTGTAACGATACATTATTTGGAACAATATTGCTCAACTGATGAAGCCAATCAGTTGCAATCAAATAGCAAAATGAGCCCCTGGGGTTTAGGATAGTTCAGTTAAGCACAGAGTTTGTAAAGAGTCCAACTACGCATGGCCCTCTTTGTTTTATTTTTTTTAACTTTTGCTGAGATAAAGGTTAAACAATGTGAAGCATTTTTTTAGCACTTTATCTTCAGATTAATGAAACAAAGTCTATGTTTAGAGAATGCTTTCTTGTTATTGAGATTCCTATGTGGCAATTTACTGTCCACTTCAATTGTGCACCTTAAACCTCAGTTTGGTTAAATGTTTGGGACGTGATACAATTTGTTAAAGTGTAAATCCATAAAATTGTCTGTTGCGGGATTATGCTACACATTACACTATTACTGTAAGTGTAATACTCCACCACCCACAAAAGAAACAGAGAAGCACATAACACAAATACATTGAATCGCTGTATGTATGTGTGTGTGTTTGTGTGTGTGTGTGTGCGTGCGTGTGTGCGTGTGTGTGTGTGTGTGTGTGTGTGTGTGTGTGTGTATGTGCGTGTGTGCGTGTGTGTGTGTGTGTGTGTGTGTGTGTGTGTGTGTGTGTGTGTGCTTTTCCAAACACCGCCACTAGGTGGCAGTGCTGCGCTTAGCCGGGATGCTGAGGCTGGATCATCTTCAGGAGATGATGGTTCATGCATTTTGAAAAGTTAGAATAAAGCTTATATCTTGTCCAACTGAGAAGTCATTCGCCTTCTAGACTCCCGGTAAAATTCTCTTGAGGTTCATTTACTATTTCCAATCTTCTTCACATCATATAAATAGAATATCTTTTGATTGTCTATATTTATGCCACACAGCTTTTTATTTATCCAAAATCTGTTGCTCTATTTGAGGACAAACTCCTCTTTGCTGTCGGTGTTGATTAAATGAAATAGATGATATTCTTCATTTCTTTTTACCTGTGAATGTGCCATCTAGGATGACATTTAGTTCCTTCACTTGGGGGGGGGTTACAGTGTATTAAAATATTTATTCTTAAAGACAGACCTGCGATAGATACGTTCATTTCTGGCTTGATTTCCCCAGAATTAAACGCCTTTTCATGTCAATATGACATGCCCAGCAAAAGGCCTTTTCCAGGCGTGTATCTACAATTCATTCCAATTCATGTTGAATAATTAACATGATAGATACCCATTAAGCATCTTTGATTGGAAGAACCTTTTCTGCCGTACATTAACATTCACAGCGTCCATAACCAGGAGGGTCAAATCGTCCTTCAAAAGGGCTTAGAATAGATCATTACAGTATAATCTGTTCTTCTGGGTTGGACCGACAGAGGCAAATTCACTTTTTCTAGATAATGGGGCTGTTTAAGTGGCGATTAAGGTTTTAGTTCAATCTCGATAATGTTGGACGACGATGAAAGAAGTTGTCACCATCGCGTTGCCAGTCTCTGCAGCAGCGTCAGACGGAGAGAAGCCGCCAAAGCTCTCCTTCCAAGAGAGCAACCAACGAGACAATAAAGTGCATTTTAAGTTCACTTTAACGCCGGCATAAGGTTTGACACACAATGCCTTTGTACCTTTTTTTAGGTGGGAAAATGGCATCTCCACTGTAATTAGCTTCTCCTGTATGCACAGACATACACAGATGATGTGTTGAATTGCAGGCTGCGTCCACTGTTGTGTTAATAATCACAGGGTTTATCTGCACCGCCGCCGCCACGTTCGACACATGCTACAGTCGGACAGGGAGGAGGGGGAATTGTGTCTAGAAATAGGTGGTTTTCCTCTAAACGATGCAGCAGAGTGCCGGGGACACGGAGGAGTCCGTGGTCAGAGGGAGGGGTGTGCCGGGGATAAGTGGGATGAGAAGAGGGAGAGAGGGAATCTAACAGAGAGAGAGAGAGAGAGAGAGAGAGACGGACAGCTGGACACATGTGGATAATCCGTGCAGGGCTGGTGGATGAGGCTGTGGTTTCCTCTTTTCTTTCCCCCTGGTTGAGAAGATTGACTTCTGCAAAGTATGGTAAGGTGACTTTTTCACAAAAAAATTGTAATTCATACTTTGTTTGTTATTATAAATACTAACTAATAATAACCAGTCTTGTTGTTATTTTTTTCTTTATTGGGAGCCCTAACGTATCGATGACAAGCTACTTTGGGCACCTGGTGGTGCTTATTTTGGTCTTTGATTCTTCCAGGGCTTTGATTCCTCCTGAGGACCGACTGAAAGGGCAGCCGCAGCAGGACTGTCATGGAGAACGGCACAACCGCTGTTCACAACGGCAGTTCGACTCAGGCTGACGACTTGAGGGAGATGCCCCTGAACCCTCTTAAGGTGCAGGTCATCACAATAGTTTTGACCTTATTCATCTGCGGTGTCGGGATTGCGGGGAACATCATGGTGGTGCTGGTCGTGCTCCGCACCAAGCACATGGTGACCCCCACCAACTGTTACCTGGTCAGCCTGGCGGTAGCAGACCTCATCGTCCTCCTGGCAGCGGGTTTGCCGAACATCTCCGATGTCGTGGCATTCTGGATTTACGGCTATTCCGGCTGCCTGTGCATAACGTACCTGCAGTACTTGGGCATCAACGTGTCATCGTGTTCCATCACCGCGTTCACCATAGAACGCTACATTGCCATTTGTCACTCCATGAAGGCGCAGTTCATCTGCACGGTGTCCCGAGCCAAGCGCATCATCGCCTGCGTCTGGATCTTCACCGCGCTGTACTGCATCATGTGGTTCTTCCTGGTGGACACGGACGAGACCGTCTACACCAACGGCGTGGTGGTCACCTGCGGCTACCGGGTCTCCAGGAACCTCTACATGCCCATCTACTTTCTGGACTTCACCTTGTTCTACGTCATTCCTCTCATCCTCGCCACCGTGCTGTACGGGCTCATCGCGCGGATTCTATTCATGAGCCCGCTGCCGTCCAATCTCAGCGACCACGGCGGAGGGGGCTCCGTACACCAGGGCCTCGCCAACAGCACGGTCAAGGCCAACAAGGGGGGCGGGGTCTCCGGGCGGAAGCAGGTAAGGACGACGCCTCACTCGCACTCGCAGGTCACGGTTTTGCCCTTATTATCGTCAGTCACTCAGAAAGCCTCCTTTATTCTTTGTCCCTGTGAGAAAACCCTCCAGGTAACAAAGATGCTGGCGGTGGTGGTGGTGCTCTTCGCCGTGCTGTGGATGCCGTACCGTACGCTGGTGGTGGTCAACTCCCTCACGGACCCGCCGTACAACGACACCTGGTTCCTGCTCTTCTGCCGGATCTGCATCTACTCCAACAGCGCGATCAACCCCATCGTCTACAACCTCATGTCGCAGAAGTTCCGCGTGGCGTTCAAGAGGCTCTGCCGGTGCGAGGGCCGGGGCCGGGAGAGGGCCGCCAAGCACAGCGTGCCCGTGTACTACAGCGTCATCAAGGACTCGTCCCACGAGAGCACCGAGCCCGGCACCGAGCTGGACGACGCGAGTGCAGCGGCCGGCAGGAGGTTCAACTTCATGCACGACAAGACGTGCGCGGCGCCAAGCATGGGCTGAAAGGAAGGGCCAAAAGTGTGTCGTTTGGATACCTTGAGTAAATGTCCTTTAATATTTCTTATGTTTCAATTGTGGAGAATGTGTATTCAGGTGAGTAAAATGTAGTTAGTTTGTTGGATCTGTGTTAGTTGTGACGCTTTTGTGGACATTTTGTAACTGTGAACCACAAAGTATTTTCTGTTTAATCATGTTCACATTGATATGTAATAACTACATGAAGTCACATGACAATGCTTGTTATGAGCGCTGAGGGAGATACCGTGATCAATATTTCAGTGCAGACAAATATGAAAAATTTCAAATGACAAGTCAGACTGCCTGGTGATATGATGCGTATGACGCATGTGGTGTAAAGCAACTTGGTGCTGCTTGAACCAAACAAAAATAATCGAATTAACACAACTGAACTTTTTATTGACTACTCGTTAAATCATTCCTCATGAATGGAAGTTCATCTGGGTGTGTACAAATTTCCGTAAAATATGTTTCGAAAAATCTTTCTATTATTATACATGTTTCAGCAAACTGCTACTGTTTGTTTCCCTGCCCTTCAGTGACATATTTGCAGGTTTTGTGGATTTTTAACACCATAACACAAACCGTGATTGTATTATGGTGTTTTTTTTTTCATTTACAACCCACTATTATTTACTAAGCTTTTGTGGATATTAAAATAAAATCCAACTTGATGGAAAAATCTGTCTAAGGTTTCTTGACTTGATTGATTGTGCAAAAGTCTGTCTCCAATGTCAGGAGGGTATTATGGAAGAAATGTAAATGTGTCAAACAGAGAGGGAAACTGAATATCTTGGGAGAAGTTTTGGTACTGGACGGTTTTTGGTCAAAGCACGGGACTGTCACCAAGCAGCCTGAAACTTTTTGGGGGTGACACTCACACTGACACTTTGGGAAGACGCTATTTGCTCGTTTCTATATACAGCACCGTAGCAGAGTATTTTTTTTTCCTGTTATTTTACAGACAAATCTATAAGTGAATTGAGTTTTAATTGATTGAAATGGATGTAAGCAATTTTGATGTACATAATATTTAAAAAAAAATCACACACTTTCAATCTAAAAGTATGTTTTAAACATGTTCTACGGTGTGCTTCTTTTTACATTCACCAACATTCTTCTATTTATCATCAAATAATTCACTTGTGCTATTTCTATATTTGCTTGTTTCCACAGAGAAATTTTTTTTCTATACCTGGTTGTTTCACGCCATTCTAGATCGATGTATATTATTATTATTATTATTATTATTATTATTATTGTAATTATTATTGTAATTATTATTATTATTATTGTAATTATTGTTATTTTTATTTGTACTATTATTGTTATTATAATAATAATAATAATTATTATTATTATTATTATTATGATTTAGTTTAGCACAATTCTATACACATTCTGTACACATTAATAATTTAAACATGCCCCTTAAAGAACAATAATGCTGCATTCCATCCAGTCCATGGAATTTCAAGGGTTCAGTATTTTGTTCAATGTGAAAACTTTGTTTATACTTATTCACAGCTCAGTGAAGTAACTTCGGATTTAGAGGACCACACCTGTACAGTAACCACAAAATCGCCATACAAGGTCAAATAATAGGTTTTGTTGTCCACTGTTAGCCCCAACACCATCTAAATGCCGTCCTGTGCCCGCTCTCAAGGCGTTTTGTCTGACAGTAACGCTCAGGAAGTGGCTCCTTCTAGAGGTGGGCTCGTCAGATTTCAGATTTATACTCCGCTGCAGAGGCGAGAAGCCGTGGCACATCTAGAGTAACAGCCTCATAAACACTGCAGGAGGGTAATTACAGTGTTTAGCAATAATTTACATCCAGTGGGTATTTATAGTCATGTCTACACAATGCTTCAGCGTACTGTATTCATTATTTCTCTAAAGAGATTTCACAGCCTTGACAGTGTTCGCCTTCACCCTTCACCAAACCAGAGGAGTTAAAAAGGAGCTTGGGAACGGTTTGTGACAGAATGGAGCAGCTCGTTGCGTTGCGGTTCTCATTGTCTGTTTGTCTCTCAAATTCACTCCCATTCTTCCATTGCTTTTTTTTTTTCTTTTTTTTTTAGAAGATTCTTTATTCACGCACACACACACACACACACACACACACACACACACACACACACACACACACACACACACACACACACACACACCACAACACAAGCGCTCGTTTTCTGCATCTGGCTCTGCCAACCTGGTGTCCAGCACACGACAACAGAAACCCACCCCACTCCTTTTTATCCGCTCTGGATCATGTACAAATGTTGAATAGTGTGTGGGTAGGGGGTTATTTCAACTTAGAAATAAAATTGCACCAAAACGGCTTCAAACCACTCGAAACTCACGCCCCGCGTCAGTGTTCGAGAGAGCTCAAGAGCAAGAACGAGACACACATTCAGGCCCGGCAGGCCCAATATCACTGTCCCTGGAGACCACTTAGCGCTTGGCGGTGTGGTCATGCTCACAGTTGACCATGAAAGCTCAACATGGAGCGTGGGTTGCAATTCATTTGCAAACACCGTGACAATATACCACATTAGTCACAGCGGGCGCAAATTTATGTTTTCGGGCAACGCTCCGACTCCATGAATAAGGAAAATGTGTATTACAGAAGAAAACCCTGAAACAATGATATGACTAACAAATGACATTTGTTAGTCATTTTTGAGGTCACACCGAATGCGTAATCGTATTCGACAGTCGGGCCCCAGTTTGATAAAAAAAAACAAAAAAGAATATCAGTTGTCAGTGAGATAGGTTTCAGCTGAAGTGAAATATAAATAGAATGAAATAGAATCCTTATTCATCCGCCCCCTTAAAATGAACTAGAGCAATAAAGGTAGTTGGACAATGGTCATGATGCTCCGAGAGCTGAATCTCGTTGTGTGTATTATGTGTATTATGTGTATTATGTTGATTTCGGAGTCTGTTACTCTGTTTCTTTGTTTCGCCTCCTCCTCCTCCTGTCCTGTTTACATTGTAATTTTCTAATTTCTAATTATTCATGTTGTTGTTGTTGTATTGTTCCCGTCACCGTACAGTGCCACGTATTTATTATCTTTATCTGAATATTGTTCCTTCACGGCTCTAATTTACCGTGGAAACCTCTAACCCAATTTATTCCCCACCATGGGTAAGCAACAACATGAGTTTATAGGAAGAATTATTATTTATTTTTAAACAATGTTTGTCATAGTCAGATTATTGTTCTATATCCTGGCTTTAATGCAGCAAATAGAACATGTGCTGATTCAACATGTGATGCACCCAAACAATTTTCAAACACCATTGTTGAATCCCAAGCTCAGCCAATATGTTCTGTGTCCTTATGATTGAGGCATCCCTCAACATAACTTAAAGGGAAAAGTATTTATTATATTAAATGCACTACTGTATATTGGTTTGTGCCCAGGGACCTGTCTGCATTCAAAAACAGGCCCATGGTTTTCAGTTTTTTTTGCAACAGCAACTTTTTGCATCACCACGTTCTACAATAACCTTGAACTTTTAAAATGAGTTATTGTAATTTATTTATTGTCAAATTTTGTCTTGGGTTACTGACAATTGACAAGAAAAAACATTTCCAAATTGTTTGTCCCCAAGGTTGTCTTAAGACAACACAGACGACTTGGCAAAAGTATTACATTCAGATTCATAATATATAATAAAAGAATGTGCTCTCATGGGTTTATTAGCATTACAATGCTAATTCGATGTGGGGGCAGAGGAGAGGTTGCTATGATACGGTCTGGAGATGCACCACCGCTCTCATCCTCTATTATAGAAATACTTAATAGCATATAAGAGGTGTGAGCGTGTGTGTGTGTGTATGTGTGTGTGTGAGTGTGTGTGTGGGTGTGCGTGTTTGTGTGTGTGTGTGTGCGTGCGTGCGTGCGTGCGTGTTGCCATGCTTCTTGACAGGTCCCTAGTTCTACTCCGTCGGTCTGCAGAAGGTAAAGACTTGACCTGCACTCTCTTAACAGGCCTCCGTTACAGCCTCCCATCTAGATGTGATGCTCAATTCCCCCATCAATGTTTGCAAATTACAGAGATGCGGAATATGTGTGGAAGAAAGCGTACAGAGTGGTGCGTACTATCATGTTATTACCAGTTAGAACCGTGTCCCATAGGCTTTGAGATGGTCCTCATCTGCACCTCAAATGTCATAAAGAGCTGAGTCAATGATGGTCATATGATGATATGATGGTAATGTAGAAGTTAATGCACCTGGCAAAATAATTTGAGAATTGATTTCCCTGTATAGAGATGTAATAATAATAATAACATTTATTTGTATTGCAAAAATAAAATAAAATAAAAATGTAAATGATTTTTTTTAATACAATAAAAGTACAAATTGCGGAAAAAAAATACATGTGCATTAAGCAAAATGTTGAAAATAAAGTTATAAATAAAAAACAATCGAAAATGTACACTGCACTTTAAACACTTTAAGCTCGGCACTTGGCTGAGGTTGCTCGTGTGTTGAAGTCCCGTGCCGACCTGCTTGCCCCAGTGCTCACCATCATATTCAACCTCCTCCTGGCCCCGGGCTTCAAGAGGTCCCCGATCGTTCCCGTGCCCAAGACGGCCAGGCCAGAATAACGGACCTGAATAACTACCGCCCTGTCACTCTTACCTCGGTGGTCAAGAAGTGTTTTGAGAGACTAATTAAGGATAACATCTGCTCCCGCCCCCACCCTATGCTCTTCTCAGGTCCGCAAAGCCCTGCAGAGAGTGGTACGTTCGGCTGAGCCTACCTCCGGGATGATACTCAACCCCCCCTACAGGATTTACAGTATACACCAAGTGTTGCGGGACCAGGGGATTAGACGATTAATACGGATCCCCGCCATCCCAACCATGACTGTTCCAGTGGCTGTGGCCACAACTGAGAGACTCAGAAAGAGTTTCTTCCCCCAGAGGCCACAAGGACACAAACTAAGACTCACCTCAAAAATAAATAAATACTGTGTTCACCTCATTGCTGTAATAGCCTACTTGTACACATTTTATATATTCGTTGATATTTATTATAATACTTAGCTCGCAGTATGCTAATATATATATATATATATATACGTGTGTGTGTGTGTGTGTGTGTGTGTGTGTGTGTGTGTGTGTGTGTGTGTGTGTGTGTGTGTGTGTGTATGTGTGTGTGTGTGTGTGTGTGTGTGTGTGTGTGTGTGTGTGTGTGTGTGTACAGTTTCTGTTGGTCTGGTATTTTCTTTTCCAAATGCTGAATATAGAGTTGTATTTTTTTAATAATTGTATTACTATTTCTTTAGTTTTGTTTTTTAATTAAATAAATGTCTTTTTTGTTTTTAGTTTTTTTGTTTTTTCCTATTTGTACTACATGCCCAGCACAGTTTCTGGAGTTTGCCAAAAAAAAAAATACGAGTGGGTGTATGTATGTGACGAATAAATATTTTGAATCTTGAACCTTCTGAAAAAGGTTTGTTTTCAGCTGCACTGAAAGGAATTGGCTGAGCTTGCTTGTTCGGCGTCGGCCGGGAGCCAATTCCGTCGTTTTTTGGAGCATATAGTTGCCGGAAAGCTGCGTGTCCAATCTTTTTTTCTGACTGTGATATTCAAGAGAATCAGCATCTGGGGAGCTTTTTCTCTCAGGAGTGTATAGAAATAGAAAGTCTACGGTGTGGGCTCTACAACGTGGGTTGGACCGAAGCCATTTAAAGCCTCGTAGACGAGGAGAATGATTGTAAACACTCCGGGTCCGGCACGGCGCAGTCTGAATAAGGCTGCACAGGAGAGCGCCGGAGAGTTTGAATTCAGTGAGTCACGGTGAGACACACACATTTGGACGCTTCACTTGCTGTGTAAAGGTTTCAGCATGACCCCGTAAAACAGCAGCAAATATTTGGAAATCTATCGGTGGTTATCGCAGCGCACTTTGAGCGGTTCTGAGGCCGTGCTTGTGTGCTTTGCTTGTTTCTCGCCAACATCACGGCAGATACTGTACACGGCCACCCCCGTCCCGAATATTGAGTCGATATGAATACTGAACTATGGCTACGTTTTAATACAATAGCATGACATGTTTTTTTGTCCGGCGACACCGAGATGGGAGGATTACGCCGTGCATATACAGTATATCGAGATACCACCTTGAATGTAAGTTTATGATGAAGATTCAACGCCATTGCCATACGGTCATTTAAACGTGTCAGGTTTCGGCTCCGTGATGTCATGTCCTGATCATCTCTGGGCGTAGTGGCCGTGCACCCTGGGTAATTGGAAACCTGTCTGCGCATAGCTTTACCACGTAAATCCAATCACATGCAATGTGTGCAATCCTAACCAAGTTCGCCGGATTTATGTGGAACATAAATTTGCCCCCGAGTTTGCATTTTTTAAATATTCCAATTATGATCTGCATGAACGTAGTATATCCATAGATATGTGTGTGGGGGCATAGGTATCGCTGGTATTTCCTATTTGCAGATCATTTGTGTCTGTCACACACTCAAATAATTAAGATGTGGATCTAGTTTTATAAATAAAATGAAAAACCTTTACCTATGGGATCACACAGGAGGAGGAAAGAGGATGTGCTGCAAATG
>NC_137194.1:17175285-17297785 GCF_960531495.2 Zeus faber | reverse complement strand
GTAACGGGGTTCAGAATTTAAAATACAGAGTGGGCCTTTTGCCACAGGGGGCATGTAGAAATCACCTTATAGTAGAAAAAAAAAACATATACCACCAAAAACCATGTATAACATAATGTAATGTAATGTAATGTGATATAATGTAATATAATATAATATAATGTAATATAATATAACATCATATAACATAATGTAATGTAATGTAATGTAATGCAACATAATATAATGTCATATTAAGTAAAATTATATAATTTAATGTAATGGAATGTTATGTAATATAACATAGTATAATGTAATGTTATGTAATATAACATAATATAAGGTAATGTAATGTAATATATAATATTTAGTAATAGCCAATAGAAACCCCTGGATAAAACAAGAAGGTCGGCCTCAGTCAGGTTCTGGTCCTATAGCTGCAGGGCTTGGTGCTGGGCCGGGGCCAGGGGACAGAGCTGTCGCTGTCCGGCACGCTGCTCGGCCAGATGGTCTCACCGTCCAGCGCTGTCAGCTGTTCTCTCAGGCACAGAGGAGGACTTTGGTGTGCGGCTCACAAAGGAGGCCAGTCAAACACAGAGAAAAACTTCCCTCACTCACTTCGCTCTGTGGCTGCAGCTGGTATGTGACAAATCCTTAACGTGGAGGGATCTCCACCACCAAGACATGCCTCACTCAAGGTAAAAAAACAACATTTATTTCAAGGTGTGTGTGCGTGTGTGTTTGCTACTGACGTGGATAGTGGACGGTTACATTATCTTTTTGGAGGATGGAGAAATGACAGCGCTATAGGTTCAAGTATTTATGTTAAAGGTCTGACATTATCTTGAAATAGATGAAAACACACAATGCACAGTTACTCCTGAACAAGAGGTTAGAGAACCCGCAGGACGTGAGCCGCACCAGGCTGCTAAAGCTCCTCTTAATTCCATTTGCTGACTATGGGATCTGATCTGACCGTTTAAGATCATTAAGATAGCAAATGCTGGAGGGAAAGGCAGAAAGAGAACCGAAAGGTGATTCAAGTTCAACAGATATAGACTTAATAGTATTTCTTATAATATTTGATGTTTTACTATCGCTGCGGTCGAAAGGATTTTGTTCCTCGGTTTAAGGCACCATTTCCCAACCGCCAGTTATGGAAAACTGCTTTTGTTTTTGTTCAAAGTTTTTGAACGTGGCGGGCTCCTGTTTATTTGGTCAACTTCGTCCAGTCAACCCGACACTCGACCACCTGCTCTAAACAAAACGACGCCGTTACACAGCCATGGCAGCTGGCCATCGGGCCATTTCCGTGTCTGTATCCTGAGCAGTAACAATAGTGCCGTGAGGGAAACATTATACATAATACAGAGGGGACCCTGAGCTTCCCCTTCTGGTTCCTGGAGGGGGAATAGCGCATGAGAAAGGCCAGAGGACGCTACACACACAAACACACACACACGCACACACACACACACACATACGCACACACACACACAAACGCACACACATACTGGGGGTTAGGGGTGATGCCTGATTAAGGCGTGAATAAGGCACAGGACCTCCTTAGATGTCAAAAATGAAATTGATTAATCACTCCTTGATTAACAGCAATGTTTGCCTCGTCCATTTTCCTTTCTCATCATACCTCCGGAGACCAGTTAAAAACTACCACCTTGACAGAAACCACATAATTAGCTTTCTGTGTCGTTGACAATGCTGTTCAACTTTTCTTTCTTTCTTTCTTTTTTTTTTACTGGCAGGTGCGAGACAGGAAATTATTCAGCAAATGTTGATTCCAAAGCTTCCTCTTTCCCTGGACGCTAAAGTACAACCCTTCAAGGCCTCTCCTTCCTTGAATAGAGGAAAAAAAAAAAAAAAAAAGCGCAATCCCGCCCCGCCCGTCCGTCCGTCCGTCCGTATTGCCAAAATAACAATCGACCAGGATGGAAAACACTTCACTCTATGTCACTGAAGAGCCGGGTCCAATCTCCACTGAAGTAGACACGTGCACGTTGGAGATGAAAAAGAAATATGAAGTCATTCCAACCGTTGTCTGCTCCGTGTGCCTGTCGTTTGGACTTATCTACTGCTTTTTGGGTAAGTGTTTGTCACAGGAGGGGTTTATGTCAAACATAACATAACAGACACACACTCGTGTAAATGCGCACAAATTGAGGCGCCACGTTTTCAAAAATCAACGTGTTGCGTTATTCTATTTGAGTCGACCGATGAGCTCAAATCCATAACAACCAGGTGTCCGGAAGCTGCGAGGGCTTTAGGTCGGATAAGCCGAATCTGCTGCAAACAGATGGGGAAGGGCTCCTCACGGGCTGTCGGCACACGCAGGGCCACCTGTCGCACATTGCACTGTTTTAATAAATGAATAGACCTTGCACGTCTTCGTGCCTTTAATCGAAATCAAATTCCAGCACGAGGACACGTGTTTTAGCAGGTTCTGTATATGAGCGACCTTCCCCTGTGTCTCCGTCAGGATACCGCTGCTTTAAGATGGTCATGTTCCTGTCGGGCTTCATGCTGGGGTCGGCGGTCGCGTGCCTCCTGTACCACAGGGAGCCCGCGCTGGACACGCAGCTCGGGCTGGAGACCAAGGCGGGGATCGGCCTGGGCGTGGGTGTGCTGTGCGGCCTGGTCACCATGCTGCTGTGCGCCCTGGGGCTCTTCGTCACCGGCCTGCAGCTGGGGTGCCTGCTCACCCTCGCCCACCTGCTGGTCATCGGACAATTCTACAAACTGACTCCCGCGTGGGCGCCTCTCTGCGCCGTGCTGGCCGCCAGCGTCGCCTGCGCCACGCTGGCACTCCGCTGGCAGAAGGCATTCACCGTCGCCTCCACGGCGGTATTCGGGGCGACTGTGGTGACGCTGAGCGTGGATTACATGGTGGAAGGGTTCACGCTGATGGGACACATGCACGAGATCCTTTCCCGGGTGCCTGCTCGGCCGCTGTGCTGGTTCAGTTGGGCCGTCGTGGGCATCTGTCCCATCCTATGTCTGATGGGAGTGTGTGTGCAGTGGAGGATCACCGCCACCGGGGTTTATCACCCACAAGGTGAGAGCGACACCATTAACAAGACTCCTTTCATTCCAAACGTCCCTTCTCTTTGACGACGGATTCTGACTTCTCTCTCTCTGAATCTCTCCAGTTCTCCACCGGAAGCAGCAGAAAAAGGCCGATCTGAAATACGGATACAGGAGACAGCGGGAAACATACCGTCGGCACCGGCCTCCGCCCCTGAAGCGCTACGCCGGAGATGTACTCGCTCCGGTCAGTATATCAAAGTCTACATCCCTACATGAGACCAACCGTTAGTATTATTTCTCTACATTTCAGAACCTTCATATAGGCCTATGAACAAGTATGAGTAGTCCACACTCAATGTCTTCTTATTTTTTATTTGTCTTAAGTAACAAAACTGAAACAATGTCAACGGCTTCACTTACATGATTGATCCCTCATAAAAACAAGGTAGCTCAAAATCCTCACCCAACCTGCATGGTTTTTCATATACAGACAGCCGTGCTACCGGTGTCTTTTTGACTCACCTTCCGCGGTAAGAGTCGTGGGTATCCGTACAAATAACAACGCCTCCGCATTCATCCTTCCAGAGTTATCTCCAGAGCCTACAGGAGCGGCAGATGAACACCGGCTCCTCCACCAGCAGCACCGTCACGCGCAGCGTCATCGACTTTGACTTTGAGACCGGGTCCATGGCGCCCCTGACTGCCTCCTCGCCCGCCTCCAGGGTCTGAAGGTCTTGAGCTCGACTACAGTCGACCCTGCGCCCTCACTCCTGGAAGTTTGGAAACAGACCCCTGAACTCTGAATTTCCTCCCCTGAGGAGCTTGTGGCGAGGATACGATCGGTCCGGGTCGTAATGAGATGAAATGAGCGCATTCCAGTCAACAACATGCAGACTTTCTAGACGCATGATCGTAGACTCATCACCATTCTCACACTTTTCAATATTTTACTGAACAAGCAACAACTGTTACCATCATTTCATTCATATTTAACCAGTGGCTATATAGGCCTAAACAAGGTTCTGAAATCAGATCATGTGACATCACCTTTAAAAAAACACAAAGTATTGCTCAGTTTGAAATGATGTATTGTCTACAATAAGGGCGAAGGAGAATATGTCATCTATATGTCAACATATACTCAAAGTAGTGGTACAGTGTAAATCTATCATAAAATAATGTCATCATATACAGTATATACTGTATATATGTATATATAGACAACAAAAATATTTATGGAAGTAGCATATTTGTCTTGTAAGTGTGCTCCATCAACAATAACACACGTGATCTCAATGGATCAATGGACTCATAATATCAATTTAGTTTTACCTTTTTTTTTTTAACCATAAAATACCCCATTCATTAACACCTTTACCATAAGGTTATATTTTCAATTCAGAATTAGTCAAATCCTGAAAATGTTCAATTGTGTTATGTAATATACGCTGGTCTTTCCCTCAAAGTGACAATGCTGTTATGGGATTTGAATTTGAAACTGCTCATTTTTGTCCAAATAAATAAGAATCTCCCGCTATGCCTTCACAGCAGTTCATTGTGGGGACTCTGCGCCTGTGATGTCCTCCGGTGGCTCAGTCGTCACATTGCATCCAGTGAGTCTTCACGCCCCGGGGGAAGCTCTTCTCCACTGCCTGGCTGTGTTTGCTCACGCGCCAGTACCAGGTGCCTTTGAACACGTATATGTGGCCGTCCAACCACGTAAATGCAGCACTGGGGTTGCCGGGAAACCCATGGAAAAGATGTCCGATGGTTTTGGGGTAGGACGAGAAGTCCGTTGGACCGATTTCATCCCACTGCCAATACCCTGCACCCTAAAATACATGGAAACGGATGCATTAGCGGGCAAGTGGGTTACACCTTCAGAAGAAGTACTCTCCTTATACACTACAGGAAATATGCAGTGCATAGTAGCCGATGGTGTCTCCAACACCTACTTTCATGAATATTATTTTCTTGCTCTGGATTGAGTAGAAGGCTGCATCAATATTGGAAGGAATCGTGGTCAAAGGTCTGGGAAAGCCGCGGTCCAGTTTGAAGCCTGCGTATCTCCACACTTTGTCTCCTATGAAAAAGCATTTGAGTAGCGAGCAAGGCGTGTGATAATTATTTCAACAAACTCCGTCGGTGACAAATACAAGTGACTCATAAGAACTGCATCAGTTTGGCAAAAATAACACACACTATGTACCTTTCAAAAAGTAGGACTTTCCAGTCCTCGGGGAGTGAACAGCTGCATCCAGGTTTCCTGGAAGCTCTTTCCACAGAGCAGAGATGGGGGCAGGAGTGCTGTGGCCGGTGTCGGACACCGGCCAAACATACTGTCCACTGAAAACATACATCTTCTGCAGGGGGCCTAGTTGTAGAACACAACAAGCAACCTGTAAACAGTGTGCCTCTTTTTGAAGAAAATAAAGCCAGTTTTGGTGTGATTTGGTGATTTGATTGGTGGCTTAACTGCCTGCGTACCCAACATTATAGCATCCATGGCGGCCTTGCAAGGATCTGGAATACTTCTCCCTGGCACTGACTGGCCTGGGTGTCTGGATGGAGAGTGTTTCTCCGGCTTTCCTGAAAGGCAAAACCGTAATTTACATTGCGTCGGGTGACATTCAAATATAATTCATATACCGACTCCACCATGCTAATTCGATATTACCATACAACGCCTGGATGCCCTGGATGTCATCCGGATGGAGCCTGAAATTGGAGCGGAGTCCGTTGTCCACAGGCCCCATCAGAGCACCGTAGTACTGGGAGTGGCCCAGGCCGAGGGCATGGCCGATCTCATGCGCCGCGACGACCATCAGGTTGGAGCCGTAGTCCTTCCCCTCCGTCCACAGTTCATCTGCATCAAAATGTACGATGCCTGACTCTGGGCCGTCGGCGTGGGCCAGCACGTAACCTGTTGGAAAAGGCGAGGCTGAAATTGTAATTGTTTCGTCTTTTTTCCCCCCAGACACAGCCTTAGGAGACTTCTACGGGCAACACGGAGAGGTTTGATGGCACCCTGTAGAGCATCCTAACCTCTGGATATTGAGTTTGGCAGTTTCGGTAGTTTTGTACACATGCTTTCATAATTTCAAATATTTTAAAATTACGTCATTCGTACCTCGACCATCAAACGGCACTGGACATGTTTTATCCTGCCTGTGAAAGGAGAACTTGATGTCGGCCGTTCCCTGCTGAACCTCCCGGAACCTTAAGGGCGACACGTTGCTCCAATATTTAAATGCATTGTGAATGGCCAGGCGAGTTCTGGCTTGGCCCAAGTCGGGAGTGTAATTATTTATACGGTAGGTCAGCGTCTTCTTACGCCAGTAACCTGTTGAAATGAGCAATAGATTATTTATAGTACGATCCGTTTGAAATATAATCAACACAATACATTAACAATCAAACCGACATTTGGATTCCGAAGGAACTTTCTCACCCATCACTCTGTATCTGAGGGAATTGTTGTTAAAAGTATCTCCTAAACCACAGCGAGGTTTGTGCATCATTGCCAGTGTTGCTGAGTTGAGATTCCCTGATGGAGGAAGGCCGGTCACCTTTTGAAAGACTCTGAATCACAGATGCTATCACATTAGTGTTTTCATTTACATATTTGAGTGTAACTTTTCAAATGCGGAAATGAAAATAAATGAATAAAGGAGGAAGAGGGCGATGCTGAGAGGCTGATCAAGGGCTCACCTCAGGACTTCTTCTACTTTCCCGGGAGGGTAATTTTGGTCCCTAATATCCAGTGGCACGTGCAAATAGCCATAGTTCCTTAAGTAAGCCTGGAACAACATTGTTTATTTTAAGTTTGTACAACAAAACATAAAGGAGAATTTAGTAGGATAAAGGAGAACAAAACAAAGATGAAATAGTAAATAAATTATATTTTTAAGTAGAATTAAGAAGACTTTCCTGTACCGAATGATTAAAGAGTCATTTTGATTACCTCGGCTCAGATGGTGTCAAAGCAGGTGTTGTAAAACCAGCAAAGCATTGAAAAGGTTGTTCACATCTGAACTCATGGCAACCTGATATCTATACAGATCCTATTGGTAAAGTTTTTGACTCAGTCTGACTAAAATGGTTCTTCAGTGGCTTCAATTCAGGCCTTTCTTACAACGGCTTCCATGAATTCCTCTCTGCTAGAGGCAATGGACGATGCGGTCGTCAGTAAGACGAGAAGGATCGTGTGTTCCAGTCTATGTTCCATTTTCAGGAATCGGGTACTTTTCAGTTCGCGAGAATAAATTCCATCAATATTTGAACTGGTTTCTTAAAAACCAGTTTCAAATCCTTCCAGGCTGTATTGAACACTGCAGTAACCGCGTCTGGATTCAAGGTCTGGACTTTCAGCTTTGCGTGTCAAAGTGTCAGCCTCACGCTCGAGCAGAGCGTGCTGGAAATGTTTGTCAGTTTTTATACTGTCATCGAATGCCTTTGGGGGGGACCTTCCTCAAACCCAAACAACATGCCCTCAATGAGGAATGCGATGCGTGGGAAGACAAAAGCCCACACATATTTTGAACTTGGACATAAGAAGGGTTATATGCGCTAGCAGTTGCTTGTCTCTTAGCGTTTAATAGCTTCGGGTTAGCTTTGGGTTACGTCAAAGGAAGTAAAACAGAAAAACTATGGATGCCTAAAAAAAAAAAGGAATCAATGTCTCCCAAGAGAATTCTCATTACGACCATTTTAAAGTGAAGTCCCACTCAACACTCTAAAATGCTGAGAATGATCCATTTTAAGTTTTGGCATTTACCGATGGCATAAACATGGCGTTTGTTAGTTAATTGATATATTCAAATTAATCAATATTTATTAGAACAGCTCCTGCTAAAAAAAAACAACAATGTGCACATACTAAAGCTACTTCTGGTATTTCTCTAGGGAGTCTTGCTGGTAAGATATGTATAAAGCTATTCTTTCCTGAAAAGAATTACGTTCCGTTTTCACATTAATTTATGGTTATTACGGATTTACTATGAACAAAACAACTAACCACATTTCCGCTCCGAGACAACAGATTTATATAATTCAAACCGCAGTCAAGTCAAAACAAGGTTTCATAAACGTAACCATCGCTACAAATTATGTGGGCAGATGACCACTGTGATTCCACTGGAAGGTATTGCTTCGGAGAATACCAACATGAAAATTTACAGGAGATGCACAATAGTTGAAAAACAATTACCACCAAACAAGAATCCTTTTAGTGTCCGAATGAAAAATAAAGGTTTCAGGAAGAACAAAAAAATATATATAGCCTCCTTGACATTTCAGTTATTTCTTCTTTACAGTGTCATTCTAACCAGTAGATGGCATCTTGTATCTATAAACTGAATACTAAACAGATTTACAAAGGGTTCAGTGGTAGAACTTGAAAAGGCTTCCTCCCTGGATACTGTTATGGTGTTACTGTACATGAAGCTTTGCTTTCATAACTTATTTTTAAAATATTGGCACTAATCATTATGGAAAAATCTGAGGCCAGCCCACGTTAAAAACATGATAGCTTTCAGCAGCCATTAATCAATCCCCCTTCCCACCCATCCAAGCACCGGGCCACGTTTCAATAAACATCCGGGAATTTCATGGAATATATGGCATGAAGAGACAAGACATGCACAATGTTTCATGAAGCTATATAACATTCCATGTGCATGAATAGCTTGTGTGTGTGTGTGTGTATACACTGTATGTATAAATATACACACACGCAGACACAAAGACACACAATTAAACCCACGAAACAGAGAACTGCCTCTAAGTGCTGGAGATTTTATATCAACTATAATCCTGCTTGGTATTGGTTTTTGTGTTCACTTCCAAAAGCTACAGTACATGTTGCCAAGCGAAAGACAGAGGAAAAAAAAAAAAAAAAAAAAAAAGAAAACTAATTCATTTTTCAAGGGAAGCTAAGAAAAAAAAGCTGTCAAGTCCCTGTGTCAATATACAGTTTGTACTTTTGATAGTTTGTCCATCTTTCCTGCTGTCATTTTCAGCAGGACTCGTTTCAAGACTCCTTCTCCAGCTGCTGTAGCTCCTCCTGCAAGGCCGCAGCGCGGCCAACCTTCTCCAGCTGCTCTGGTGTCGCTTGCTTGATTTCCCCCGAGTCCAATTTCTGCCGTAACTCCTCAACCTGCCGCAGCTTCTTTTTGAGATTTTTAACCTTTTTCACCTTTTCATTGGCTACCGCCGAGGAATCGTCTGCAGCCGTGACCGGGGAGGCCGGATCCTCCACATTGACTAAAGAAACCCCGTCAGAAACGGACAGGTTCTCAACCGCGTTTCTCACAGACTCCACGTCATCCTCGCCATCCAGGCCTTGCTGCTGCTTTCGTTTCTCTTTACGCTTCATGTTGCGTTTGGCGGTTTTGGAGAGAGCGGATGTCTCACTGTCCCCGCAACCAGGAATCTTTTGCTGTTTCTTGGACGGCGCTGCATCCTCTGGGCTCATGCCAGGTGGAAGGTCTGGCTTGCTCTTGAAAAACTTCACAAACTTGTTCTCGTAGCTGAAACAGAGGACCACACCAAAAAAAATTAAAAATTAATGAATGAATAATGAAAACTACAATTTTTTTTCTATATCATTCTTAATTTCCAATCAATACAGACAACTCTGCTTACACAGGGACTTCTTCCTGAGGCACATAACCATCCTTTACCCGCCTCGGTCTTCTCCAGGTTCCATCAGGTCGTTGGGTGGCAGCAATATATTTCCCTGCCAAGAAATAGTGTGTATATATATATATATATATATATATATATATATGGTAACAACAGGCTGTATATTAGCAGCCTATACTTTGACAGTACTGTGCTATAAAGGATTAACACAACATTGCCAAATGTATTTGATTAACTCACAAAATAAGACACTGCTAAATCGGCCAGGTTGAATGACAATAGATAAAATAATCCTGCTGCCTTTTCTTTCTTGTTTTTTTTTTTACTTCCACTTTCTGTCAGACACTCATCTGCTCAACATCTCGGCAGGAGGCCATCGCTGTGAGCAACAGGTACCAATTTCCTTCTGAATATGAGGAGGAACCAACAAGTAGTCATTTTAGTTTTAAAGTATAAACTCTAAAGCACATTATTTTCATCGCCACAAAATGGAAATGGGAAACTGTGATAATTATGAGCAGCAGTCCACCTTAAAGGCTTGTGATAAAGTTAAACACATGTTGGATGATATTAGTGTGAAGGGTCTGGATCACATTTATAGATGATAAATAGATAAGACACATCATTGCCGTGCCACAGCAGCACACATCCACTCGTATGTGTGATCACGGGTAAGTCATAAAAAAAACAAAAACATAGAAAAAAAAGGCAACATACAATAAACCTGAAAATTAACGGTAAGCAAGTAAACCACTGTATCAACTCAAACGCGAGTTTGAGTGGTGTCAAAGAGTGGTGTCAAATATTATGTTTGAGTACTTTATGTGGATAGCGGATATGAAAAATATGGAAAATACGGTGGCGCAAAAAGATGCCACCTTTAGGCTAATACACAGACTTGAATCCACTACCAGTGTTCAGGTTATATTAGAACCACCGTGAGTGTGAAATAAGAGGTGCAGCAGCTCCAGCGCTGCCCACACAGGCTACGCTAGCTAACAGCTTCCAGTCGCCGTGGCTAACCGGCGCCACCACGGCGGCTCACGCCAGTGAGGCTCGGCCGTCGCCCAGCGCCGGCCTCCCCGCAGAGTCGCAGGTGCCTTTCTTCAAATACGACCCCGAAACACGAGCCGCCATCTGCCCTCCGGCCCTACCGGACTCGTCTGTAACATAGGGGGTTGCCATCTTGGAGTAACGTGCTCCTCCGCTCCCGCTCGTCTCTACGGCGTTCGCTGCGGTTGACACGACGCGATTGTTTTCCCCGGAAATGACGACGAGGGTCGCGGGTTGCCAGGTAGAGCCCACTCCGGACCCCCGACCCCCGAAAATAAAAAATAATAATAAATAAATTTAAATAAAAACAACAACCCGCCGCCTACACGGAAATGGGGACGGGCCGGGCCGGGCCGGACCGCTCGCTCCGCCTTGTGAGGGCGCACGGCGTCAACGCAGCGGGACGGAGCTTGTGTCGAGCTACGCGTGCGGCGATCAGCGCGACCACGTCACTGACCCCCCCCTCCCCCCCCCCCCCCGGAACCGGAAGTGGTTTGGGTGGCGTTCGAGGCTCTGGCGCCTTCCCGCGTTCCTCCTCCTCCCTGTGGTGTCGGTCTCAGGGAAGACTCGACAGATAAAGAAACGACACCCACGCCACGTCTCTATATCGGTGGGCTCACTTGTGCGGAACAGTCTGCGTGGCCTTCGTGTATGAAATGCGCCGCAGGGACCAAAATAAACCTGTCGTTGTCCGGCGCGCTGCAGTGTGACCTCGTGACCCCCTGTGCAACCCAGTGAGAAGGCCTCCGTTTGGGCGGGTCGGCCGGGAAAAAAAAAAAAAAAAACCCAAAGTAGGTGCGAACCGCTTGCACCGACACCCATCGGGTTGGACCTCTCCTCCAAATGAAGGTGGAGGAGGAAGGCGCCCGACGCGGGCGGAGTGGCTCGACCAAGAGGGCTTGGCTCTCCGCTCGCCAGCCTGGCTGAAAGTGAGCGAGCGAGCGAGTCCCAAATGGAGCTCATTTCGGGCCGGACTGCTCCGCCGTGCTACCAACCCTTACTACGCTGTACAAGTAGTCACGGCGCGATTCAACCGGTTACGCTTTATACCCCTTCACACAGTTTGCTTTTATTGAAACAGATAACATGTACTCATTGGACAATATAAGACTCATTACTGAAGCAGATTGACTGAGATTTATATATATAATTGAGGTGATGGTAGCTCAGGCGGTAGAGCTGGTGGTCTAGTGATCTAAAGGTTGCTGGTTGGATCCCAGGCTCCTCCTGCTGGCACGCTGTAGTGTCCTTGAGCAAGACACTTCACCCCGCATTGCTCCTGATGGCTGCGTCCGTCGGTGTTTGAACAATTGTAAGTCGCTTTGGATAAAAGCGTCTGCTAAATGAAATGTAATATATATATATATATATATATAATGTCTAATAAACGTATGTGACAAATAATCTGTTGAACTTGAACTTAATGAACTGTATAATGAACCCAAATCCCTTGACGCATCTAGCTGGATGAATCGCTTTAAAGGGGCGTGTTTCAGTAAAACTGGCAACCTGTGAGCCCTTTTTTTTTTTTTTTTTCCTCCTCTCCGTCTCCCCGGACGACTCACGGGTTGCCAGATCTAGCGGCATTCGTCGATTTAAAGGGCCTCCGTTTCGGGTGAAGCCGACACCCCCGTGCGGCACGGTGTTCCTCGGACCACGCACAGATTTCCGGATCGAGCCGCCGCGGTTTCTTCAGAAAGGTGAGCTTCGCGTTTATCTGGCAACCCGCGCGCCGCCCGCTCCTTCGGGCCGCCCGGGCGGACCGGGCCACGGTGCGTGCTTTAAAAGGGGGTGCTTATAGGGAATCTGGCGACCCGCGAAGTCTAGGAAAATATTGCACGCAGCAACCGAGCGCTCCGACATCACTACGGGCGACTGACGGAGCGGAGGTAAACTACTGCACCTACTCCACCTCCTGTGCCGCCACGACGTTCTTCTCACGGGATTTGTGGTACAAACACGTCTATGTGCTTTATGCTTCCACGCTACCCCTGTGTTATAGTTATCCAAGCTCGGTACGCGTTGGACGCTAGCTGGCTTGCTAGCGTTGAAGCCAACGGGGCATTGAATAACAAAAGCAGCGGTCTGGGGATCCGTAGGGTGACGTTTCTCTACCAACGCGTTCGAAGTGATGTGACGTCTTTGTTTGTTTTTCTATATTATATATATATATATAGTTGTTCATATATGCGCTGACATTTACTTCAATGTGGCGTTCTCAGGACAGGCACAACCAGCTAATCTAGGAAGGTTAGCAAGTTAGCGCAACGTTAGGCTAAACAAATGGACACACTGTGGAGGTTCCTTCCCCAAGGCGGTGAATTGGCACCATCCAGTTATTTAATTTCGATTTTTCATGTTGTACTGTTACTATATATGTATATGTGTGTATGTGAATGAATGAATGAATGAATGAATGATTGATCTCTAGGCTAGAACATTGCTTCTTCTGACAATAGTAATGATAGTTCAACTAAACGCTAGTCATAAATCAAGTAATAAAGTTTGTATTTTGATATTTTGGCACAGACCACACTGAGGCTGCCTGTTTTCAAGTCCAGTAGAATGATGGGGTAACCTAGTTAAAATGACAACCACTCTTCAACCAGGGTAAAGTTCGATTTTATTATCATTGACAAATTAAAACCTATTAACTGAATATGTTGGTGTTCATTGTGTCATGTTCCCTGCTTGTGTCACATCCCTCCTCTTATTGGATTTTCCACAAATATTAACCTCCAGTCATTTGGTTATCGCGTACCATTGCCGGCCACTTGTTTCATGGCTTCCTTCAGTCAACATGGGTACACATGGTGCTCATGAGGATTCAACCACCTTCCCTCTTAATAAACATTATGCATCCCGGTCCATGGAAGACTGGCTGGCTACTGAAGTACAGCACTTGTTGACTGTTATGTGGCTTTGACGTAAGCGTGGGTGTGGTCTAGGACCGTGGCACTTGAAGTGGGTGTTGCTTTATCTAGAAAAGGAAACTTAACTTAAAAGGAAAATCATTCCAGGCTGATTTGTCAGGGCAGCTCAGGGCCATCAAGGCAAATCCTTTCAAAAACATTATTTACCGTCACAAGGTACGTACTTTATCTGAATTGTCTGGGGCTTTATCTTGGGTTAATAGTGTACTGCAAACCTGTTTACCTTTTTTAAACATGAGAATGCAAGTTTTGACATATAGACTTGATGCAATTTGTGTATGTATGGGTGTGTGCGATTGTATATACTGTATGTGTTTCTATATCAGGTCATTCAAGGAAAACAGTCAGTGTGATTCAGAAATCCTAATGACTTATACAGCCGTTATGAGCCGAGTAATAATAAAACTTAAAAGATTTTTAAAAAGTAGGCCAACTTGCTTTTTTTCCCCCTAAACTCAAGTGCAGTGTTGTTGCCAAGGACAATATTGTGCGCAGACTATCCAGAATGGCAGACAGACGGTCATTTATCAAAATCTGGTTTTCATTGTATATTATATGTTTAGAGGAAATGAATTTCAGTTGTAATGCTTCACTCATGTTAAAAAGTGATGGGACTAAAACTGATATAGATAGAAAACTATAATAATTAAGGAGCACATATAGGTTAGTCTTTTGTTTCATGTGACTTTTTATGAACAGTATTTTGGGGATATTTTATGTGGTACTTAATGCTTTATATATTTATTTATCACCAACCCTTTCTGATACCTGATAATCGTTTCTGTTTTCATTACTTTTTGTCTTGTTTTTTTTCCCCCTTCCCTCCCTGAATTGGATCAACTTTGAGGAGAGCAGAGAAGAGAACTTGAATCTCTGCCTAAGTGCAGTCGGCCTCATCCCGCCCTAACCACTGCCACAGCCTCTTGTTGGAAAAGAGGAGAAAACTCACCATCGTTACGCTTGGAGCTCTCATTTGAAGCTGTGTTTAAACGGTGGATCGAGAAGGCTCCGCAGTCGTTTTGGATCTTCCTGAGAAGCTAAAAGACACAACACTGAAAGGATTCCTCTGTCTGGTACAACATGGCGAAGAAAAACCAAAAGGGTACGCATTTCCTTTGCCGTGATTCGCGAAGCATCTCGTGAAGAACGTGCAAACATCCATGGTCCTGTCATTAAGATCATCAGAAGACATGTTAGGATGAGGATGAGCACATTTAAAATTATTTGGCATGCGAACGAGAATACCCTGCAGAGCTTTGTTTAAATTGGAATGCAATTGGGGCGAGACGCTCCACGTTGCACATGTGGCCTGAGAGCGAAAGATGGTTTTAATAGCTGCAGCTTTACTTCTCTGCATATAAACTTGGGAGTTTTCATGGTGATATTTTCACTCTTAAGCATTTTAGCCTCATCTAAAAATGGTTGTTAGTTTATGTTCCACCCTACTTCACCTTATCCTTTGCTCTATACCTTCTTTTCTGTCATTCACAAAAAAAAAGGAGTCCTCCAGCGATCTGTCGGGCATGCCATCTGCTTTTTCTTTTTTCTCCCCCCCCCCCCTTTCCCTTTCGTTTACTTTAGCTCAGCTGTTTCTCATCTCATTGAGCATAACGTGATCTCATTTCATTGAGCATAACGTGAATAGACTGTCCTCCTTCCACGATGGCATGAACCCAGGAGATCCTGACGTCTTTTTTAGGCACAGTGACTCGATTGGTTATTACCGGTTCAATGTATAACTTGGCTACATGAGAGTGGATGTGGTAATATAACCGGTTCAGATGCGCCGGCCTTTATACTGCGTCATGTAGTCAGATGGGTGTGGGCTGAAGGTAAGACAAAATACGTTTCAGAAGATAATCGAGTTAATTTCCAGGCTGAGAGATAATTGGACGGGCGGTGTCCAGAGGACCAAACTGTCACAGCTTTCGCACTATAAAACTTGTTGTGACCTTTAGCTTCTTTATCTCTCCTTTACATTACATTACATTACATTTAGCAGACGCTTTTATCCAAAGCGACTTACAATTGTTCAAACACCGACGGACGCAGCCATCAGGAGCAATTAGGGGTTAAGTGTCTTGCTCAAGGACACTACAGCATGCTAGCAGGAGGAGCCCTTTATGTTATATTCGTAAACAAATATTAACAGGATTTCTGTAAACTCTTTACAAAGCACTTCATATTCAAGCTGTTGACCAACTTGTGTTAAAGGTGCGTTTAAAGGTTTATTTGATTGTGAGATTATTATTATGTTTGACAGACTGTATTGGACTTCACACTGTATTAAAGTTGACCTGGCCAAACTGACTCCCGTTAAACCTTCAGAGAAGGTCCAGGAGGGATGTTGCATTGTGGGTGTTTGATTTGCAAATGATGGGCTAAAGTATTTATATATTTTTGTGAGAAATGAGGCTGAGTAGCCAACAGATACCAGAGTGTCTCGTCTGTTCTGCTTTCCAGATCCCTCTGGGGTGGTGTTTGACACCGCCTCAAAGATGGTCATGTCCCAGGGTGGAACGTTTGAAAGAATGAAAGAAAAGGTGAGCAGTAACTGGACCGCACCACGCTCTCGTTCAGAGAGTGTCGTCTTTGACGGATGAGAACAGAACACGGGGTAAAATGGACGGTTTGACCTGTGACACACTCATCAGGTTTTTAATTCATTGTCCCAGATGTGTCCACTTTACTGCCCTGAGCGTAAGCACTACCTTGCTCTACTGGATTTCACCATTGGTGAACAGAGTGACATAACAGCTAAACTGACACTGTGAGCTAGTCTTCACGAAGCAATAAATCAAGCCGTGAGATTATAAACTTTTTTTTTTATTATTATTATTTTGTCGTTTTATAGACATTTTTTGTTAGGCTATAACTGTCTAAAGGCTTCACACGTTGTATCTGATAATAAACACTTGGATTCAATGATGTTCTTACCACTCTTCTCCTTTCCACTCTAAAGGGGAGTCTGATACTAAATGTAGGGGGTGTCATCCGGTCTCAGAGGAACTGATATTTGGGGAGGGGGTGGAGGGGGGTCTCTTAGTACCGAGGGGCAAGGGCGTAGAGGGCATGAAGGTAAGGATGTGAATTTTGGATATGGACTGGGACTTGACGGCGAGAGGACCGGCAGTGAGGCTGAATAAAGATAGTAGAATAAAGATGGTACCAAATATTAGACACATCCAAAAGTCATTGAGTTGGTCTTGATAGGTTTGTGGCTCAATGTGGTTTGTTGAAATAGTGCTCACAGTGTTACCGCCTGTCCATTTCAACTTGTTTCAGAAAATGGGAGCATATAAGTTGTTTCCCCTGTTCAGGATTTTGCTGAATGTGACAATGTGTTTGAATGTTATTTGAGATGCTGTGGTATCGGTGACTTCACGTAGAACCTGTTCCCTTCCATCTTCTTTGCAGATCAGTGCAGTTCGGGCAGTTGTCCCCAACAAAAGTAACAACGAAATTGTTTTGGTGTTGCAACATTTTGAAAACTGCGTCGACAAAGCCGTGCAGGCGTTCTTGGAAGGTATGGAAGCTCGCTCGCGCGCGCACGTATATATCTTATCGAGAACTCTCCCGATATTTAAACCATCAGCAGATTGTGTGCTCTCGCCATCTCAGCCGCTTTAAATAGCGCCCGCCAGCTGCTATGACAACCAACAACTGCCTTGTATTTGTACAAAGTCTTGCATCTTCCTCACACTTTTTGATCCGACACACTTTCTGATCTGAGAGTGTTGCCACGAAGGCAGCCACTGCCGTCAGCTTAACAAGACCCCCCCCGACAATACTATTTACAAACACCCACACTTTCGGCAAGATGAGAACACTTTCCAATTACGTGTAGATCTGCGAAAATGTGGGCCAATTGTGGACCATTGCTGTTGCAAATTCTGTGTTGGATCTAGTCCATTTGACAGACAAAGAGGGAATGCTAAGTGTAATGGTAAATTATACTGACTTTATATTAAACTAAAGCCACTTTTTGACTCTAAAATGGGCTGTGTGTAGAGAGGGAGGCGGCTGTGGTTTGTCTCTGCCGTGTTTGCCAGTTATGTACATTTATGGATAATCTGTAAAAGGGTATCTGAATTTGGTCATGCCTATTAATTTGTAAAAGTTAAACTGTCCATAAATATGTTCAAAGTATGTTCCATGCTCTTCTAACTCATACAACGTCCCCTTTCCTGCTCGGAAATGTACATGAAAATCACTGTCAGTCATCAAAACTTACATAAAAATACTTAACTGGGATGTGCTGACTATTAAGTCTGCACATCCCACTTAAGTCTTTTTATGTCTCAGTTCAGCAGTGTTGGCCCCTTAATACTGATGCTTTTTAATAATGTCAGTGAAAATAGTCAGCCGTGTGAAGTAGTCAGCTTTGTAAAAATTCAAAAACATAGGTGAGTATAGACATGAATGAATGGCTTGTAGATTAGAGGTATCTGCCAGCCACTGTGCCCGGTTGACGAAAAAGGTTCATTTCCCACTTTTACTGTGTTTATATAGTTTACCAGTTAAGTGCTATTTTATATACACCCATCAGCCACAACATTAAAACCACCACTTATAATGTGTAGCACCTCTCGTGTCACCAAAACAGCTCTGACCCGTCTAGGCACGGACTCCACAAGACCTCTGAAGGTGTCCTGTGGTATCTGGCACCAAGACGTTAGCAGCAGATCCTTTCAAGTCTTGTAAGTTGTGCGGTGGGGCCCCCATGGATTGGGCTTGTTGTTCCAGCACATCCCACAGGTGCTCGACAAGATTGAGATCTGGGGAATTTGGCTGCCGTCAGGGAATACCATTGCCATGAAGTGGTGTACTTGGTCTGAATGCCAGGACCCAAGGTTTCTCAGCAGAACATGGCCTGGACCATCACATTGCCTCTGTCGGCTTGCCTCCATCCCATAGTGCATCCTGGTGCCATCTCTTACCCAGATAAGCAATCCATACACATCCAGACATCCACATGACATAAAAGAAAATGTGATTCATCAGACCAGGCCACCTTCTTCCATTGCTCCATGGTCCAGTTCTGACGCTCACGTGTCCATTGTAGGTGCTTTCGGTGGTGGTCAGGGGTCAGCATGGAGACTCTGCAAGCTGTGATGCACTGTGTGTTCTGACACCTTTCTCTCATAGCAGCATTAACTATTTCCAGCAATTTGTGCTACAGTAGCTCTTCTGTGGGATCTGACCAGACGGGCTGGACTTCACTCCCCATGCACATCAATGAGATCATGCATACTAACCACTGCATACGGGGAACACCCCACAAGACCTGTCGTTTTGGAGATGCTCTGACCCAGTCTTCTAGCCATCACAATTTGGCCCCTGTCAAAGTCACTCAGATCCTTATGCTTGCCCATTTTTCCTGCTTCCAACACATCAACTTCAAGAACTGACTGTTCACTTGCTGCCTAATATATCCCCTTGACAGGTGCCATTGTAACAAGATGAGCAATGTTATTCACTTCACCTGTCAGTGGTTTAATGTTGCGGCTGATTGGTGTACACAGCTGCTTGTGTTGAACTCAAACAAATTTCCTGTACACGGACCAAACCTCCCATTAAATCATGATACCTCTATAATTCAAGATTAATATCATACCTTATTTACATACTTCCAAAATTAGCCTTCTTTTATCTCTACAGGGCTAAAAATACTTTACTCCATTCAAGTCAGACTTGTTTTTGGATTGCTGTCAAAATTGCAGTGCTATTACTGTATCTATTGTCTTTACGTCATTCCAGAGATGGAATTCAAAAACTGACGCACGAGCAAGATCTTTGACACCATGTCTTTCACTGAATTCCCTCTTTCACTCAGGCAGTGCAGTCGAGATCCTCAAGGAATGGAATGTCACCGGCAAGAAGAAGGTCAGTCCATTTCATGTGTCCATTTCTCTATAAATAGATTTATGAAATTGTTTAAAAAAAAAAAAAAGTGTTTTTTGTTTGTTACAGTTTAAAACTGCGTATTCAATTTTTCATTCACTCTCTTTTAGTGTAGGGCAGTATTTTTCCTAATGTTATTTTGGGAACCCACTTTTTAATAATGAAAAGCAATTAACACACGACCCCATTATCAATGGGTCCTTATCGTATCCTTCAGCAGAACAAATTTATCCGTAAATGAATATTTCTGGGGGGGGATGTGTCCACAGCCATTTTTCCATTAAACACTGATATTGTATCTTCAATCAGTAAACCAACCATTTCTAAAACATGGGAAATAGATACTTTTCAAAGACTATGGAAGAATTATTTCAATTTTGTTTGGTAACCCAATCAAATCTCTGGTGACCCATACTTGGAAAAACACTGATTTATGGATTACAGTTGTAATAGTAATTTGATACTTTATTTAAATTTTCTTTGTTTGTTTGTTTGTTTTTTACCACAATGTGAAGCCTAAAAAGAAAAAGAAGCCCAAGCCTGAGCCCGAGGCCTTACCGGAGCCCGTCCCGGTGGAACCACTGGTGCCACCGGAGAGTGACAAGGACGAGGTGAACGGTTTCCATGCCAATGGATCCGTATTGGACGGAGAGTCTCTGGATTCCCTCAGTGAACAGTTGGACTCTGCCTCGCTGGACGCTGCCGAGCTGGACTCCGTACCAGCAGCATCTGAAACCCCAGGTACCCACAGACTCCCATCACGATGCCTGAATTTGTCGGGAAGAAGATGTTCCCAGAAAAATGTACACAAAAGGTACAACGTATAGCCCTAATCATCACTTAACAGGGGATCATGGTACACTGTCTTCCCTCTCCTCTCAGGAGCAGAGGCCGAAGGTCACGATGGCTCCCCGAGCCCCACGGCCCCGCAGGGGGGGAGGAACCACCAGGGTCCGCGAGGCGCCAAGACGCGACACAGGCAAGGCTCCGCCCCCCACCACCCCTCCTCCTCCTCCACTCTGTTCATCACTGATGACGGCCTCCACGGGTCGACGGGAAACAAGAAGATAGGTAAGAGCGCCCCCCAAATCCATGCTGTCCGAAATTACGAAATGTGTGTCCCAGATTCCGTAATATACGGTGCAGATTGCGCCGACGAGGCCTTGTCGCTCATGTCTGTACCATCCGCCGCCGCCCAGCTCCCAACATCGACCGCTCAGTCAAGGACCTGCAGCGCTGTGCGGCTTCGCTGACCCGCTACAGGATAGTGGTGAAGGAGGAGATGGACTCCTCCATCAAGAGGATGAAGCTGGCCTTCGCCGAGCTCCAGAGCTGGTGCGTTGTCCTTTTATACAAACCCTCGATCGACGAATAACTAATAATAACGGTTTCGCTTTTGCAGCGATGAGGTGTAACGCACACATCGCACTGGATTTGTTTGTGCATGATGGTGTTTTACGTCGCACGCTAACCTGGATAGTGTAGGGGCGGGCCATCGATGGCCGTCACCTTTGCCCTACACAACAATGCCATGATAAAGTGTTCAATAGCTGCTCCATATAGATACTAATCCAGGCTTGAATACTGTCTGCTGTATATCATCATCTTACTCTGGTTATGAGTAGATTGTGGGAAAAGAAAAAGCATAACGTGAGGAAAATTCCCAAAGCATTTCTAAAGTTGAATGTGCATCTTGAATTTCAAATTGCATTTAGCCGATTGTGGTTGCACACGATACTTGGGATATCTTTAAGCATGGAGTTTTCAAGAGAGATGTTTGTTGTTACTGCCACAATTGGCCAGCCTTTTGTTCAAAAAATAAATCCAGAATAAAAATCAAAAGCTCACTTAATAACCAAGGAGCTAGAGACCTGCTGTGGAAGGCCTAGTGCTGTTGTGATGGTCCATGGAGGCTTTCCTCCCTACAGATCATATCATTCATCTAACTGAGGCTGAACCTGTGTTGGTGAGGATTTGGCCTACTGTAAATAAAGTTTCCGCGCCAGTAATCATTACCTTGTTTCAACATTTGAAATTGAATTTATTATTAAATCAGTGTTCTATTTTTGGTTAATGATGCAAATATTGGAAATTGTGCTGTTTATGAAATGTATTGATTTAATATTTTCTTCCAACTGAAAATAATATTACACGCAAGACACCATGTAATCAATAATTGTTTTGCAGAGAAAGTCAAAGTGCAAACCCTTATCTGGTGAAAGTAAAAATACATCTCTTTGCTCTCGGTCTCTCTTTCCAGTCTAATGGACAGAGAAGTGACTCTGCTCTCCGAAATGGATAAAGTCAAAGCAGAAGCCAGTGAGTACGACACTTTAAAACATTTGGACCGAAACAAACCCCTGCATGCCATCCAGGAATGACTAGACATAATCATCTGACACATTTTGGGGCGGGTGCTCGCAGACCCTGTCCTAAATCACTCCCAGGGTCGTTCCGAGCGGAGTGGTAGGGAGCACCAGACACCAGCATTCTTAAAATGTGCCGTGGCAGCGCCCCGAGGGGCCGGCTATTCCGAGTCGGTGTGTGTAACATGACGGAGCAGGACCTGCATATTTGTACAAGTGGGCCGTTTTGCAGCAGCGTGGAGTGTTGTGCGTTCTTGCTCTGGAAAAAGTGAATAGTGTCAGGTGTCGGGGGAGACTCAATGCTGTCTTTGTGCAAGGTGTGTCGAGATTTGGGGGCTGGGGGGTTGATTTGCAGTTCTCCAATCTTACAAAAGCCGACATCCAGCATTCCTTAGGTTGCTGCACACCTACACTACTGTGGAGGAGATATTCCGCTGTTTTTACATCAGTGTGAACAGATGCTCTTATTTCTTTTTTTTTTTTTCCTTTTTTTTTAATTTGGGGGGCGGGGCTGATATTTGTGTCTTTAACTCTAAACTGGCAACCACTGCACAGCAAGAAATCTCAGCCTTACGAGTCATTTCTCTGCGGCTAGTGTCGGACACGCCAACTTGCCAAGCGATCTGCACGACGGCGAGCCGTTCCAATTGAGTTTTACGTCTTGTTTATTTTATTTTTTATTTTTTTGTGACTCTTGATTTTTAAGGATTGAGGCGACGGTGTCAGTGTTGCGTCGCTGTTATTTTTAACAATAAAGTTAGATGTTGTTTGCACTAAATTATAATTGAGTTTCCTACGGTGTGGCTTATTAGCACTTCAACAGCGTTTCTTTGTCACTATCGCATCAGTCATTTGTGGAATTCCACAGACGATATATGGTCACTAAAATAACACTGAGGGTCATGGTTTGGGTTGAAGCGCGCGCGGCTGTTTCCTGTATTCCTGCGGGGGTCGTGGGGTTTGTGTCATCCAAATGAAAATGTCTTCCTTCGCTCCCGTGTTGCAGTGGGCATATTGGATGGCCGCCAGAAGAAAGCCGAGGAGCTCCGGCGACTCACTGACAAATCGGCGTCCATGTCCGAGGACCAGCTGAGCGAACTGCGCGCAGACATCAAGGCAGGTTAACCGCACAAACACTCCAAAGATGGATTTTTATTATTTATTTTTAATTCCTCCTGGGTTTTTTTGGGGTTTTTTTTTACGCTGTTTATTTATTGTCCCCCTTTCAGCACTTTGTGAGCGAACGCAAATACGACGAGGACCTCGGGAAAGCCGTGAGATTCACATTTGAGCTCGAACCGCTGAAGACGAGCATCACAGGGTTTGGATCAGGTACAGCCCGCTGTCACAGGATTACTCCTGTTTAGTTTGGGGGGTTTCTAATGGAAACATTTGTAAATGGCCATCCCAGATCGACTTGAAGGACATTCCGGAAAGGGGACGTCACAGAGAGCAACACATGTGGAACGCAAACAAGACTCAAGATGTTTGTCACAGGCATATACATATGAGCATACATATAATATATGTATGCTCATATGTATATGCACTTATATTTCACTACATATATGTAGTAAAATGACATCATTGAATGGTTGTTTGTTCTAAAGTGCCAGCTGAATAAATATGGGACAGATGCCAAATATGGGGCTTTTTAAACAATAATCTTGCGGATAACTGTTTAAACACAACGGAGCGAAACCTCACTTTTATGGTGTCGCCGCTGAGGATGGCAGCGGTAAAACTACGGAGGACAAGGGCAAACAAGTGTCTCGCTTGAACGGCTCCTCGTGAAATCCTTGGTAAAGCTGTGTTTCCATCGAAACCCAGAGCAGAATGTGCTTTCTGGGTGAAGGCGCCGACATGGGCCACGCACGCCATCTGTATTATTATTATTATTATTATTATTATTATTATTTATTATTATTTGTTTTCTCCGGATCTGTTCCAGTCTACCACCCGCGGACGAGCTACTCCAACCGCTCTCGCTGCAGCTCCACTTCGTCCTCTGTGACCAGCCCCGGGGTGCCCGAAGCCCCGCCTTCCAACCAGGCCCAAAACCCTCCGAACGAATACCGCCCGCCGCCAACCAAACAGGTGGGGAGCGGGTCGAACCAGCCGCCGCTCACTGACGGTGTTTGACAGTCGCTGACCGGCCCTGTGCTCCTTCCCTCAGATCTTCCAAGGCAACAGACGCACGTTCCAGGGACAGGGCTATCACTCCGGCGGCCAGCGCTACCACGACAGGAACTCCGGCCGCTACAACAACCGCTACCAGGGCGACGGCCACGGCTTCCCTGGCGCCGCCTCGCAGCACGGGAGCGGCTCCAGAGGTCCCTCGCACTCCTCGTCCAGCTCCGCCGCCGCCGCCGCCACCACCACCACCTCCTCCTCCCACCGCCAGGACCGACCCGCTGTCAACGGCCTTCCCCAGCGGCCTCCACGGACACACTGCCCTTGACCCTCCGGACTCCCTCCTTTTCTCCGTCAACCCCCCTCCCTCCCTCCCTCCCTTCCCTCCCTTCCCAAATCTACTAACCCCCCCGCTCCCCTCCCTGTACCCAGTGCGCTGTACCCCGTAACCATCCTACTAACTCCTTTCGATGAAGAATAGAAATCAAGTTTACATTATTATTTTTAATTTTCTGTTTTGGTCAGTCGAGCTGTAGTGCCACCTCTACGTCGATCCATTCATCCTCAAAACTTGAAGAAGATCTTAGTATTTTGTAATTTTCCTCTGACGTCAGCTCCTTAGACTCGTTTCTCCCATTCTTGGTATGGCTACAGCTTAGCTCTTTAACACCCTCCTTCCTCCCCCCCTCCCTCCCTCCCTCCCTCCCTCCCTTCCTTCCTTTTTGAGATTGATGGAATGCTCTCTATCACCGGTCTGTCGATGCTTCTTGCTGCTTCAGAGAAAGATCCAGAATTGTTTTTCGAGATTGCGTGCACGCCGTTTTCGCTTCATTTAAGCTCTCGCTCACACCCCCTGCAAGTCTGTTATTTCTGAGGTTTTTTTGGGGGGGAGGGGAGGGGGGGGGGGGTTGTCGTCTCTTATGTTAATTTGTGCTTCCCTGCCCTAGAAAATGCACTAGTAAGAGAAACAGAATCAACACTACAGACTCTCTACTCAATCCTTGGAAATGACGACACATATCAGAGCCAGTCTCTAAGCTTTCCGCTCGGTGTGAGGGCGGTTTGTGTGGCCGGAGGGAAGGAACCCCGGTCACATGCGTTTTGTTCTGGATCTTTATTGTCCAATTTGAGAAGGTGCGCTCATTTAGTAGGATGTTATAAGGTGACGTTGCTTGTTGAGGAAAACGTTCTATTTTTGTTTGTGTCAAACAGCGGGGCAGATGGGATTCTACCACACACACACACTCATGCGGGGGTCTTCTTTTGCGTTCCATCTGCGTTTCTTATATGCACATAAATAAACGGTGTATCAACGACATGTTTGCCTTTAGTCACAGAGAACCTTCACTCTTGCCTTCCGGGGGAAACATGCATGTCGGCCTCACTGCAGCGTGCGTAAGCAATGGTACTCGTAGGTTCTAGCCGCGCCTGAATAGTTCGGTCGCCGGAAATGCAGAACCACCCCCCGATGGTGTAGAAGTGAAGCCGATCGAACCCCGAGCGATGCTTCCCCCCCCCTACCCCCGCAGATTCGTTCCGTTCTTCTCTGTGGCCGCCGCGTCCAGACACGCTAGATGCTGTCGTCATCCCCGTCGTCGTCGTGTTTGGGGGTCGAGTGTAGAAGCCTCAGCCGACCTCAGCGCTGCTCCTGTGCACGGCCCGTTTGCTTGCTGCGTCGGGGACAGGGACCCGCAGGAGCCAGCTTGAGGCCTCATCTCCTTTTTCCCCCTCTTCCTGCTCCGTGTGGGGGGAAAAGCCATCGTGTTGCATCTGTCTTTGTACCGAGCAGTCTTCCCTAAAGATGACCGTATAGAAAGCGTTTGTGCAAAACCTTCCAGCTGAACACTGCAGACTAGATGAATCAGTTGGCCGATAGAAGGTTGTTTTGTTTTGGATGTCGATGTTCGGATGCCGCCCGTATGTGTCTCACAGTACAACTTGGGTTTTCTCTTACAGTTTATCGGTTCGTTTGCCTCGGGCGGTGAAAGAATGTTTTCCATTGAAGCACGCGAGAAGGCGCTGAAGTTGTTGTGGTCAAAGCAAGAAGCATGTAACGTTCTCATAGGTAATTTATATTTCCGTTTTTTTTGTTTTTCCCCTCCCTACATTCCAAACTATAGGAATATTAGGTTATCGCCAAAGAAATGATTTTTCCTTTTCCAAGTTGCTGTCTTTTTTTTTTTTTCCCCTATCCTGGGCCTGTAAAGAATCAAACTCTTGTACAGTTTTTTCCAGTAGGGATAATTTCAGTAACCCCTTCGTCTTTCTTCCCGTCCTTGGATTTCTTTTTTCATTTTAATCATCGTTCTTTACTGTATATGCATATATGTAGCTATATACACTTTTGTTTCACTGTGCTCACATGGGGCATACTGTATGTAATCCTGTTAGAAAAATGTTTTGTTTTTTTTAATTATTATTTTAAGGTTCAAACCGTGTAGTACAAGCGTTCTTCAAATACACATTTGCGTCTTATTTTTATTTTGTAAATGTCCTGAGACAACTGTAAACTGAAGTGCCTTGTCTCCCTCCAATTCATCGACATCCCTCCGCCATCAAGTATGGACCAAAGACATCTTCCCTGTCCCACACACCCCTGCCCTTTCTTTTCTCACTCACTCTCACTGAATGGCACATTTACTATGAATTAAAAAAAAAAAAAAAAGTTTGCAGTACATTCATTGTGCTACGTTGGCCATGTCGGTGAGTCGGCCCAAAGAACTGCCACCGATGTCTCGTTCCACTGTACATCCCTGGTTTGGATTATACTTGCTCTTCCTTAAATATGGACAGCAGTTTAAGAGCTGAAGCTCGGCCTATACGACAATTTCAGAGTACAGTTAATTCCACACCATTATCATGTAAATACTTATACTTGAAATACGTTAGTCGCTAACCACTTTTCTTAATAAAAGTTACCTTGAGCTAGAAGCTTAATCTTTTGTCAGATGATTAGAGGTTTAGAGCTGTTCATGGAGCTCAGAGCAAAACCCAGAGCATTCCACCCTCGATCACATCTGCTACTACAATAATATTGTCATGGGTTCCTGGATGCAGTTTACAATCTCATTAATTCCTCCATATATGCTTTATTATTTAAGTCAGAATATAATTGGGTACTCATTCCATTGGGTAGAAAATAAAACATGGGTTGTAAACGATGAAGAATTGGACACAATACCACATCTGCCCAGCAGAGGGCAGCAATGGTATGCGCTGCAATGTTACTTTGTAATTTCAATCCAAGCTCTTTATCCACTATGCTTCTCTTCGGTGAAAGGTTGAGAAGTTATCTATTTATTGCAAATACCACAAGGAATGATCTGCAGACCTGGACGGATACAAATGGTGCCAAACCACACTGCTGCTCTTTACCGCAGCGGTTTGACATTTAAATTAGTTTAAAAATCAGCTTTAGCTATTCCGGAAAATAAAGACCATGGACTGGCTAACACAATTCCCACTTTATTGTGAAAAATAGACATTTGTGAATGTCCTGGTCCTCAAGTGAACTTTATTTACCGTTTAATGAAATAAAAACAGAAACTTTGCCAACTTGGCAAACTAATGGTCAAGAAGCATAAAAGGAGTACAAACTGTCCTTAATATGCAATGTGACTGGCAGTTAGTTGAGGTGTGCTATACAAGCTTCAATGCACAATGTACATTATTAAAAATACATTTACAAAAGTTTTAGAAAATTGCCATTTTATTTACAAAATGTGAAACTAAATTGTCAGTTGTAGAGGAACAGAACAGCCTAATGTAAAGTCCACTCGTGGCTCAAAGTGCCGCTCAGAGCCCCATCACCAAGGGGAGATGTGGCAGAGGCGGATAAGAGAGATTTAATTTGCCGATGCATCGCAACGCATTTCTACCAGGCGGGCGGCTGAAATCATTCGTTTCATACTGTTTGGGGTACCTCAACCATCTCCCGAGTCGGACTCGGGGACCTTCCAGTCCAACTTGCGTCCCTTCTCGTAGAGTCCCTTCAGGACCTTCCTCACTTCGTCGGACCCGCCCCCGCGGCTCAGCTCCAGGTACTTCCTGTAGAGCTGCAGCGCAGTGCGGGCGTCCTCGATGCTGTCGTGGGTCTCCCCCTGGATGTTGAGGTCTGGGGAGCGGACACGGACAGGGAACGGCGTGAAACGGGCGACAAGGCGGCGTCCCGGATGGTTGCAGAGCCTCCCGGGAAAAAACACTCACCCAGGAAATACCACGCCAGGAACCGGAGGGAAATCATCCTCTTGCGGGGCATGTGGAACAGGTACACGGTGTCGATCACCTGGTCTTTCAGGACCTGCGGCAGCAAACGGACGTGCTGTCGATACCGGAGCCCCAAACGTCTATTTTATAAGCATACTCATTAGTGGGAGACCCTACCAATAGATTGATGACGCGGAAGTCCTTCTGTAAGCCGTGCCCGACGAAGCGCACTCCGGTGTCGATGAGGAAACGCAGCTTGAGGTAGGTGGACTTGAGCGTGGTCAAGTGCTTGGAGGAAATCTTTGCGTCCAGGTCACCCGGTTTGATGCCGGAATACTGCGTCAGGTAGTCCACCACCTTTGAGAAAGGAGTGGATTAGAGACGCGAGGGGGGGTCCGAGAAATTGGGCGGAAAGGTTATATTTCGCGGTGAACGCAGTACAGGACCTAATGCAGCCCATCGGGTTTGAGGCAGAGCGACGCCCCCACCTGCTCCTGTGTGGAGATGTAGTCGTCGATGAAGGGCACGCCCTCATTGGGACCCTGGCCGCGCACGCACGTGATTCTGGCCACTGACATCTGACTGGGTTTGATGGTGGACTTGGTGCCGTCGCTGCGCAGCTCGGCTTCTTCCTGTCGTTTCAAACGTTGTAGAATTGAGTGAGAAATGATCCGATGTGATTATAATCCACCATTCCATCTTTCTGATTCACTGTCTATTTCCTAAGTTATTGTATAGGACCAGATATTTTTTTTGGACATTAACTATTTTTTTTTTTTTTAGGTCTTTTTTTAATTTGTACCTAATTTTTATTGTGCTTTTCTGTTATTTACAGGTTATATTTGTTGTTTATCCTGAGGTTAAGTGTATATTGCCCTATCTTATTGTGTACAGTCAACTGTTAGGTTCATTGTATAATTTCAAATTTTGGCATGTAGTGCTTTTTCTTTTACATTTGTATTTTATAGTATTGCTTTATTATTATTTTGCCGGCTGTTTTGATGCAAGCTGAAAAAGGTATCTATCTATCTATCTATCCATCTCAATATTCTCACTTGTTTCACCATTTCGGAAAGACAATGAATCAAGGAGCCAGGATATATATATATATATATATATATATATATATATATATATATATATATATATATATATATATATATATATATATATTTTTTTTTTACATACAGTGCTATACCGCACTTGTTGCTGTCGAGCACTGTACGCATCACAATAAAGGGGTCACGATACGTTATGATACTATCAAGATGTATAAAAATTTTTTTTATTGATTTACATAAAATAGTAAAATAATGTGATATCAATATAGGTAATACTACTGTACAAGATTATGGTATTGCTATACAATACCGGACAATGAACTATAACTTTTCTCAACTTTTCTCTCATTATTTAAAGAATGGATAGAATACTGGACAAAAAAAAAATTTAGAAAAATAATAATAATCACGAATCCATCTTTTTTCGGTAGCGGATCAGCGTGTCCTCCGCTGCTCACCTGGTTGAGCGTGACAAACTCCGCATCCAGCCCCACCAGCTCTCCGGCCTGCGGCATCTCGCTGACCATGAGGGGGATGAAGGTGGCGTGGCTCTTCCTCTGCTTCCGCGCCAGGGACGCCTCCGTCAGCAGCACGCTGGCCTCGATGGGGTTTTTAACTGGGACACGGCGGCGGGGGGGGGGGGAAGAAGAAGAAGAAGAAGAAGGAGAAGAAGAAGAAGAGAACAAAAGCTCTGATCAGAAACAAGAGGAATGTTTCTTTTAAGAAACCAATACGAGATGGGGTGGAGCGCATACTGCGGAGGTCGTATTTGGAATGGTAGTTCCTCTTGGTGTAATACAGGATGGCTGGCACTTTCCAGTTGACATCAAATTGGGCCGCTTCAGTCTGTGATAAAGGAAAAGAATTAAATATACAAATATACAGTATATCCTATCTATATACAGACCCCCCCCCTCCCAATCTCTTTTAAAATTAAGGTTCATCAGCAAAATGCACCTTGTCTATTGGCTCGATTAGGAAATCATTGAAGAGGTACCACTGCTGGTGGGTGACGCCCTAAAATAAAGCAAAACAAACAAATTAGGATCGCGTTAACTACACGGTCAAAAATCCTTTTTAAAAAGTCACGAGATAATGGAAAAGGGAAGCAGGATTTGCGGCTCCATGTGGTAACGTAAATATCACGGGTGCAGGATGAAAATGCCTCCGTCCGTCGTCACCTCTTTTCTCTGGTGATACGTCTCGCCCACTTTGATGTGCGCGATCAGGTTTCCTCCGGCGCGCGCGTCCAGGATGTGCGGCACGGTGACCACCAGGTCGTACAGAGACGCTCCTTCAGCCTCCTCCGCCGCGCTCAACTGGACGGAGACATAGCGAGGGAGAGAGAGAGAGAGAGAGAGAGAGAGTGTACCACCACTGAGCTGACGTGCATCAAGTGAATGTACAATAAACAATAGAAATATACCTAAATTGAAAATCTAAGCTAAACAATAAAAAAATTACAATAGTCTCATAACCATAACTGTAAACCTGGAATTAACAAAAAGCAAGAATAAATGGCAATATACACTTCTTCCAACACTAGAATGAACTAGTAGATAGGAAGCATTTGAAATATACAATAACTTAACCATAAACAATAAAATTAACCTAACAATAAGCCAAAAATCAAAATCATTAGCTTAAGAATGAAAAATGAAAACAGCACATTTTGCAAATATACAAATAACCCTATCCCCATATAATCTAGAAACCAAAGAATAACAAATATAATAAACGTAATCTTATCTGACCTAAAAATTTACAATAAAATAAAATGAGGATCTGTGTTATTTCACGGTAAGGGGGCGTGGCCATTTAGAACGCAAGTGTAGTGAATACTGACAGACTGCGGGAATGAGACAGACTGAGAACGGTGATGAGATGAGATGCATACAGTATATACGTATAGTATATATTGTGTATATAGTGTATAGTATATATAGTGTATAGTGTGTATATAGCGTATATAGTATATATAGTGTATACAGTGTATATAGTATATATAGTATACATAGTGTATACAGTGTATATTGTGTATAAAGCATATATAGTGTATATAGTATATACAGTGGGGGAAATAATTATTTAATCCCTCACTGATTTTTTAAGTTTGCCCACTGACAGAAATGAACGGTCTATAATTTTAGTGGTAATTTTTGGTAGGTTTACTATAACTGCGAGAGACAGAATATCAAAAAGAAAATACAGAAAATCACATTAAATAAAAGATATCAATTATTTTGCATTTCATTGAGTGAAATAAGTATTTGATCCCCTATAAAAACATGACTTAGTACTTGGTGGAGAAACCCTTGTTGGCAAGTACAGAGGTCAGACATTTCTTGTAGTTAATTACCAGGTTTGCACACGTCTCAGGAGGAAAGTTGGACCACTTCTCTTTGCAGATCCTCTTCAAATCTTTAAGGTTTCGAGGCTGTCGCTTGGCAACTCGAAGCTTCGGCTCCCGCCGGTTTTCTTTAGGATTTAGGTCCAGACACTGGCCAGGCCACTCCATGACCTTAATGTGCTTCTTCTTGAGCCACTCCTTTGTCGCCTTGGCTGTATGTTTTGGGTCATTGTCGTGCTGGAAGAGCCATCCACCACCCATTTTAACCACCCGGTGAAGTCGACCTGTCCCCTTAGCAGAGAAACACCCCCAAAGCATAATGCTTCCACCTCCATGCTTGACGGTGGGGATGGTGCTCTTGGGGTCGTAGTCAGAATTCCTCTTCCTCCAAACACGGCGAGTCGCATTGATACCAAAGAGCTCGACTTTGGTCTCATCTGACCGCATCACCTTCTCCCAAGCGTTCTCTGAATCATTCAGGTGTTCATTGGCAAACTTCAGAGGGGCCTGTACAAGTCCCTTCTTGAGCAGGGGGATCTTACGGGCGCTGCAGGATTTGAATCCATTACGGCGTAGTGTGTTACCAATGGTTTTCTTGGTGACTGTGGTCCCAGCTGCCTTGAGATCATGAACAAGCTCCCCCTGTGTAGTTCTTGGCTGATCCCTCACCTTTCTCATGATCATTGATACCCCACGAGGTGAGATCTTGCGTGGAGCCCCAGACCGAGGGAGATTGACGGTCATTTTGTGTTTCCTCCATTTTCGAATAATCACGCCAACGGTTGTCTCCTTCTCACCCAGCTTCTTGCCAGTGGTCTTGTAGCCCATTCTGGCCTTGTGCAGGTCTACAGTCTTGTCCCTGATGTCCTTAGACAGCTCTTTGGTCTTGCCCATGATGGAGAGGTTGGAGTCTGATTGATTGATTGATTCTGTGGACAGGTGTCTTTTATACAGGTAACAAGTTGAGATTAGGAGTATTTTCTTAAAGCAAGAGGACTAATCTGTGGGAGCCAGAATTCTTTATGGTTGGTAGGGGATCAAACACTTATTTCACTCAATGAAATGCAAAATATATATATTTTTTTTTTATGTGATTTTCTTTTTGATATTCTGTCTTTCACTGTTATAATAAACCTACCAAAAATTACCATTAAAATTATAGACCGTTCATTTCTTTGTCAGTGGGCAAACTTACAAAATCACTGAGGGATCAAATAATTATTTCCCCCACTGTATAATGTTTATAGTATATATAGTGTATATAGTGTATATAGTGTATATAGCATATATAGTATATATAGTGTATACAGTGTATATAGTGAATATAGTGTATAAAGCATATATAGTGTCTATAGTATATATAGTGTTTATAGTATATATAGTGTAAACAGTGTATATAGTGTATATAGTATATAAAAGGTGATGCGCGATGAGATGCTTGATGCTGAGACGCCATGGTATTGTACGCAGCGTGCAATGCAGACTGGTCAGAGAGCTGGTCGTAAGTCTGAACGGTCGTTAAACAGGTAGGTCCTTAAGTGAGAAGTACCTATAATAATAAGGACGGGTTTCCAATTATGTGAAGTAGATTCATGCCCACTTCTATGTGGATTCAGCATGCAGGATGAGTGTTCGCTGACCCACTCCACAAGGTGACAATGGAAGCAAAGGATACTTAAAGTACAGTATATGTAAGTATATCGGCTGATTTACAGCCATTTAGGTTCCAGTACGTAATGTGGTGTTTCCATTGCATGGTTCCAGCTCAGCTCGACCGGACTGGCTTTAGTACCAGGTACTTTCCCTTCCACTGCAGATAGTACCCCCTGAATCTAACTACTCGTCACTGTTCCTACTGCACGAAACTACCATGACGTCATCTTCAATGCAGTTTCAGACGAGGCTGAAGGCAGCAAGAGTAAAGACTGCTGGAAAAAAACAGAAGACATGTTTGTGCAGGATGTCCTGTGTTTCACAATGATGACGCAGTGATGCAACGGTGCGGTGAAGATGTAGAAGGTCTGATCTGCGAGAAGAGCATGCCGTGATCTCACGAGAAGACGAGAATGAGTGGAGATCAAACATGGCGGCGCCCTGCTGCACGGACTAAAACACCGACAATCAACTCCAACTCAGACAAATAAAGCGAATTGCAAAATATATTTATATATACAGTATATCGACTGATTTAGAGCCATTTAGGTTCCAGTATATAATGCGGTGTTTCCATTGTATGGTACCAGCTCAGATTCAAGATTTTTTTTATTTGTCACATACATATACATACTTTCATACATATATGCAGTGAAATGTAATATATGCAGCTCGATTGGACTGGCTTTAGTACCAGGTACTTTGCTTTCCACTGCAGGTAGTACCCCCTGAATCTAAGTGCTCGTCCAACTGCTGCAGATAGTACCCCCTGAATATAACTGTTCGTCACTGTTCCTACTGCACACAACTACCATGACGTTATCTTCAATGCAGTTTCAGTTACAGGTTTGTGCAATATGTCCTATGTTGCACAATGATGACACAGCGATGCAATGGCGCCGTGAAGACTCTAGCGACAAAACATTCTGACTAAGCGGTAGTGTGCAGGGCTTTCACGTCACCATTCGGTATCGCCTGGGCTTGCTTGGAACCTCGATCGAAACGGGGTACTATTAACAAAAAAGGCGAGTACAGTCGATTCGAGTTGAGCGGGTAGCATGAGGCGGAAAAGCGGCTTAAGTCAATGCCTAAGACCAAAACACCTTGGTCTTAGGCATTGAAGACTGGCAATGACTTTAAAATCATTTCCAGTGGGTAAGACTTCCTCACATGCCCCCAATAACCGGGGAACTACAACCGAATAAACTGATGTGAAGAAGCGCCCTCGCCCACCTCCTCTCCCTCGGACCAGCTGCCGATCTCCAGTCCCTGGCTCTTGCTGATGGACATCTTGAGGGTGAGCGGGATCCACACGCAGCGCAGGTCCTCCGCCCTCGTGTCGAAGGTGAAGCCCTCGGTGCCGCACATCTCCTCGCCGCTGGGCACAGGAACACAGAGAGTCTCGAATCGGCATTTCAAAAAAGGAATTTATCTCAATTTGTTAAAAAACAAACAAAAAAACTTTATCCAGTCGATGGTCTTTACTCTTGGCACCACTCGGTGGGCAGGGGGTGGGGCTCTTTGGGCTTCAGGGGTTCCTTGGCCTCCTTTTTCATCGCCTTGTTGAAGGCGTACTGCGAAGACACAACGTGTGTGTGTGTGTGTGTGCGTGTGTGAACTGTTAGGAACCAACAGTAGAGCGGTCACATTTATGGCATAGTCCCCTGATCACAACTACTTGAGGTAACAGCAATCACATTGTTAAATCCCTTGATTCAAGATCATGTTCACATCCAAATTGTGCGGGAATGTGTCTACCCGTGTCAACTGTCTACCCTGGTTTTTATCCTCCAATATTTATGAAAATTCTCCAATAGTGTATTATCACACTATTACAAGCTTAAACTATGAGTGACACGAAAGTGGCACAAAATGAACAAAAAAGAAAATTCAATGACTTGTATGACAAGTCTCATCAATTAAAATGTCATGAGGCGGCCCTGACTTAACGTATGAAAGCACAAATTCTGCACAACCGCAATTTTGACAAAGATACACGGATACAAGGCTAATTTTAGTCAAAAAAAAAAAAAAAAAACCTCAAATGTGGTGTGCTCTATGCACTGTAAAATAATGATATAATAATAATCAAGTTCATCACCTCTGCCTGGGCTCTCCAGAATTCGGCTTCTTTGGTGCTGTTAACTTCACAGTTGATGACCAGAACATCAGGCAGACATCGAATGTTGCGTGTCTGGATCTGGTTTTATTAAAAAATAAAAAATTAAATTAAAAAAAAGAAGCCAGAAGTTATTGAAGAAGCTAGGCTCAGAGAGAGAGCTCCGTCAATCTATTCCTTATTTGTTTTTGAACAGAGCCACGAACCGTGGGCTGGTACTTCTCACAGTTCTCACACCACGCCTGAGTGCTCTGCTCCAGACAGATGCTCTTCTTCAGGATCTCGGCAAAGTCGTACTCTTTTATCGTTTTGTCTGCGAGGACATAAAGGTGTTATTAATGGAGCTGGGATGGATCCCTCTTCTATTGGACTTGAAGAGTCTCCGTGCCGGAGTCCCGAGTTCCATGGCCGGCGTGGGAGAGCTCACCGTGGGAGTTCTGCTCGGGGTAGTGCATGGTGAAGAGCAGGGTGAGGGAGGAGCGCACTGTCTCTTTGCCGCAGCGACACAGGCTGCTGTTCTCCACTTCGCACCCAAACAGACGCCCGATGACTGACTCGCCGGACGAGCCCAGAGCGCTGTGAGAGAGAAAAAAAAAAAAAAAAAAAAAAAACAGGATCGAGACGACTCAAGTTTCCGAGCCGGTGCATTGTCAATAACAACAAGAAGATGTCTCCTAGAAGATGGCTGGTTCCGGTAGACTAGAGAATCTTTCAGTGTTAACCGCTGATCCCCTCCATGGAGGATATATTTCATTTAGAATTAAACTGACAAACAGACTAGGGCAAAATATAACTACCTAGCCACAAAAAGATCTAATTTCAGCCCTTGATGGTAGACTACTATCATTGCATGTTATCCATTTCCCCATGTACTATTCTGCCATCGGTCTTAAGGGGCTTTCACATAGGACGTGCTGCGCTCCAAACCCCATTGTTGTGTATTGCTTGCACCAGGACAAGACCAGGGGTACAAATGCAGTGGAGATTATTTGAAATATGGCCAATAAATATTACCTACAAGACATGATCATGACTATTCCCCGTGTCACAGTCATTAAAATAAGATACGGTTGTGTGAAGTCATTTCAGGTGACAACGGTTTTGCTGTAGCAATAATATAATATGTAAATATAATAATTGAACATAATATCACATACAGCCCAACCAAACTACATAATACTTAACCTTTCTTTTGCATCCAGAACACCCTGTGACTGTGTAGTCGCGCTGCAAGTTAATCTTTGGAGAAACAGCCCTCGGTAAAAACCAGGAATGGGAACTAACCTGCTGCTGGCCCCCCTGTAAGCCTGCGGACCCTCCTGCTCCTGCGTCTCCTGGTGCAGCTGAGTGAGTATGAAGCGATTCCAGCTTTGTATGAGACGGCCCAGCCTGGCCTTCCCCGTCTGCTCGTCCGAGTCGGCGAGGATCAGGCCCAGGGCCGAGGCCTCCGGGATGGTGCGGAACGCCCGGAGGAAGTTGCTGGCCTGAGAGAAGAGGAGGGAAGGCGGGGGAGGAGTTTGCGTCACGCACGTAAAGTGGATTTGAGCCTTGGCGGCGCGATGAGCTGCTCTGCGTTGGTGCTCACCTGACAGGGATCCCCTCTGGACAAGTCCAACATGTGGAAGAGGAAGCCAAGCTCACAGGCCAGACAGAACTCCTTCTGGCACAAGTGATTCTGCACCAGGCAGCGGATGGGCTCCAGGAAATACAAGACCTAACACCACAAGCCATGACGGTAAACCTCAGCTTAACCAAACAGGGTTCATAACATTTTCAGAAAGAAATATTTTGAAACGTTTGACCAGCTGGTGCTCTACCTGTATCATGCAGTTACAGTAAGCGTTGGGGATGTGAGGCTCCAGGCCGGCAAACAGGGTTCTGTTGTAATGTTTGAAGTCAAAATCCTCGAGTCCAAGTTTGGAATATTTGATGGTAACCTGTGGGTTGTGTTACCAAAGAACCTTATCTTATCACGTAATTACCGCAGTTATAAAATTACAACGTCAATGAGAAAATGCCTTTGCTTTTCTCAGGATTTGCAACTAACATGACTAGAGTAACATGAATGAAGTACAGACCTTTCTGTACTTTTTGGGAACCATGTATAGGTGCGGCTCTTCTTCTCGACCGATCGGCGACTCAGGGACCTGGTTGTAGCTATCATAATCCAGCTCTACTTCTTTAATCTTGTATGGAACCTAAGAGGAGACAAAAGGAAAAAAAAAAAAAAAAAAAAAAAAACAACAACACATTTTTAAACCCACAAAAGAGAAGAGTATCATGGAGTATCATTGTAGATTTGCTCAAAATCCTAATTTCAACTTCTGTGACGTGCCTGATTCCGAGGTCGGGCGCGTGGATTGGCTGCGTAGCCAATAAAACCAACGGTTTTCATTGTGCGCAAAATCTCGGCGTCCACCTGAGGTGCCCGTCTATAGGAAACAAAAATATGGTATTTCTTCATATTTTCTGTTTCTAAAAGAAATAAAAATGTTATGCAACTTTTGGGAAGGAATCATGATGGACTAAGCCGAACCTGGGACTGGGAGTTGCCAGCACGGCGGGCCAGTCGGACAGCAGAGCCTCCGTGCTGGTCAGGGGCATCGGGATAAGGGACAGGGGCAGGAGGTCATGGCTCCAGTCCAGCTGGGGCAGCGAGTCCACGAGGCAGGGCAAGGCAAAGTCTGTCTCCCGCGAATAGTCGTTGAATGACACTTCGGGGGCATCGGACCAAAGGTGCACACATCCCCCGGAGTCCCCAAAGGCCAAGGCTTGCTTGCTGGACGACACGTCGAAGCTCATCAGCAACTGGCCCACGGTGTTCACATGGAAAATATCTGCGACGTTGGCAAGTCCAGTGGGCTCACAGAACTGGCACTGACCTGGTTGGGAAAACAGTAAAGGGAAATCATTATTTTTAAACAGTAGGATAAGGCCTTGACACTTATCTCTCCATAGGCCGAACAAAGAAGGAATCTCGGAAGTTAGTGGCGTCAAAAGAGCAAACATGATATCCAGCCAGAAAACCGAAATGCGAGATAATGAAGCTGAATTCGGACAAATTGTGTTTTCCGCAAAAATATGCACAGAGAAAACATCCCCTTCTCCACCGGTCACCTGACTGAGAGATGATCGCCAGGCGGGACGTGTAGGTCGGAATGAAGCGAAGGAACAGCGGGTCCACGTGCACCTGCAGCGGGGTCACGGCACGCATCATGCGGAGGTCGTACACCATGAGGAAGCGGTCGCACGCCAAGCCGTTCATCCCTCTGCTGGAGAACCCGCACGCGGCGAGCAGGTTCCCGTGGACGTCAAAGTCCGACAGGCTGCCCGAAAAGGCGTCAAACTCGTGTTCCGTTTTAAAAGTACGCAAATCCCGAAGGGTCACCTGGTCAGAAGGGAAAAGTTCCGGAACGGACCGGGGGTTCATTTCAGGTACTGCATGACCCAACACAGCAACCCTGCCCAGATTAAGCTGTTTCATCCTCACCCTCCCAGATGTGTGCCCGCAGAAGAAGAAACGATTGGTCTGACGCATTATGGCCACTCCTGGAACCTGGACAGCAAACTGCCAATAAAAGGACAAATGGTTACTCACTTCATACGTTGCCGCCAATGGCTTTGCACATCAGATAAGACAAGATAAGATAAACCTTTATTAGTCCCACAACGGGGAAATTTACATTGTTACAGCAGCAAAAAGGGGACAGCAGGAAATAGAGAGCATATAAGGGTAAGCACTATAAATAATATAAACATATAGAAAAAACACCATGAATAGAGACACACAAATAGACACATCAAAACGTGTCATAGACAGATTTTTACACCAGTTAGGGAAAAGGCATATCACTGTTTCACCTTCTGAGTCTCTTGGACAGCGTTCAAGTCAACTTCAACCACATAATTCTGCAGTCCACCCATGAGCAGCGTGTTGTTATCCGTCATAAGGAGACTGTGCATGTCTACTCCTTCATCCATCCTGGTCAAACACAAACCCTTGTTCAGTCATGTTGAAGGAGGGGGGCCATTGAAAAGCCTCAAGGCTGACACAACGTCCACAAAAATACAAAGAACAGACATGATCCACACGTACAGGAATTAGATTGTCCAAGGCAACTCACGGGTAATCAAACATGACTAGGCCCCCACGGGTGTGGCACTTGAGATTACTTTTAGAGAGGAACAGCACGCCTGTTTCTAAACTGTGAATATGGCGGATGTCATCGGTCGAGTGCACTTGGAAAGATGAATGGCGGCCCATTGTAGGTCCAAAGAAGGAACTCGCGTGGCCCTGAACAAACATGGCAGACGAAATGGGATAATCAGAAGAGTAAGACCGAAATGAAAACACGCTACTACTACAGTTGAATGACTGAAAGCCAAACAATTTAAATAATCGTCTTACCCTGTGGTTCCCCATCCAAAGCATCTCCTCCTGCACATCAAAATGCGTCGCGGTGACCGGGACGCCGACCTCGGCCGCCACACTGTGCAGCTCGGAGAACATCCCTTCCAGGAGGTGCACGGACTCGGGCACTGCCAGGGCCTCTGGGTCCAGCTCCACGCCTTGCAGGAGACTGGGATTGAGGCGCGGGTCCATCGAGGGCTCCATCCCCCCATCTAAGGTCCCGTGAAGGGTCGGTGAGTAGTCGCCCATCCCTGGATCGAGACCTTCAAAGTTCATCATGAGCAAGAACCTGGAAAGCAGGTTGGAGGAAAACAGTTTCCATGATCTGAGTCGTCTTGAAGTCTCTCTCTCTCTCGCTTATTTTACAAAACTATATATCAAATAACCCCAATGCAGGGTATCAGGGAGTTAAGTGTAATATTTTTAAAGACCTGTTTAAGACAAATTATGATGAAATGTCAGTTTGGAGCTCAGATTTTTGGTCATTTCGCTCTCATTCAAGAAAAGGAACTGAGTTCATTTGGGATAGGAACTTTTACAGCAGGTAAATATGGAGCCAAGTATGAGGTTCACACCATCGCACATGTTGACGCAGAAGCACTTGATTTAGCTTTGACAAAAATAAGTGCATGGACAAATAATCAGATAGAATGTTTACGTTCAAAATTCAGACCTCGTGCATTCAAACTTGCACACAATCAAACGGCATCATGTTTGTCAAACTGAATTCAAGGCATTTTGAGACGCAGACACCGTGCAATGACGCCTCCGTATTTTTAGCCGCTTGAAAACGTGACGAACGTAGAACACGTGTTGAACCGATTCTGCAAACGACCCGTTTGTCAACGGGGTGGCACATGTAGCATTGTTGCTATCTCGTCGGGGCTAATCAAACGCACGCTCCCTCAAACATCGGCTGCGTCTTAAAACGCGCCGCTTCAGCCGCGACGCGCGATCAAAATGATTGGAGGGCAAAATTCAACGCGTACCGATTGAGATCGCTGCGAGACGCCGCTTCACGAACAGGACTCCATGGTGGTTCCCTTCACAACAATAACACGAGAGGGGGGGGGGAGCACTTCCGGTTCCAAATGGGGCGTGTTCAACATGTTCAAAAGTGTTGCGAACAGCCCGTCGTGTGCGAGGGCTAAATGGGACGTGTTTCAGAGCGCTACCGTACAGGAGTGATGGAAAGTGTTTGTGAGGACCAAATTAGAAAAATAAATAAAGACATAAGATCATAATAATCAGTTGAGTGATCAGTTTCTTCTCCTTTCTTCTTCTTCTTCTTCTTCTTTTCTTGAACGAAATTATACTTACATTTTATCGTTCACGTATTTATTCATTACTATATTACTTTTTGTATGAAAAAAAATGTTATTGTTTTATAGTTTTTATAGTTTCTTAGAAAATAATAAATATATGAGCGGCCGTATATAGGCTTGATAGCTCCTCTAATACGCAAGGCCCTTTAACTGTCATTTTATATTTTTTATGGTCTCTTCGAAAATAATTAATATATGAATGGCCGTATATATATATATATATATATATATATATATATATATACATATATATAATAGTCTCTTAGAAAACAAGAAATGTATGAGTGGCCGTATATATATAAATATTTTAAAAAATGTGTATATATATATATATATATATATATATATATATATATATATATATATATATATATATATATATATATATATATATATATATATATATATATTCCGATGACCTCGCATAACAATTCCCCTATCGTTTTCGCTTTCTAAAATCTCAGAACAATAGCAGTTTGTTGTGATGATTTCAACTTAATTGGATTAAGGAAATACTTTTTCACTGGGGCAAAGCGAGGACATGAGCGGGAAGTTTGTGACGTGCAGCCAGCCATTACGTTAAATACTTTTTTTTTTTTTTATGGCTGCGATGATTAATCTAATTTCCTAATTCTCACCGCACAGGTGAAATGAACAATATGCCATTGTCTTCCCGTGAAATTCCAATTTCAATTTCAATATCAGCTTGAAAATGTGTGATCAATTTGCAGAGATCTAATGACCTCACTGGATAAATCTTTAACATCACGTCACCATGGCATTAAGCAGATCCCAGATCTGCCCAATAACTGGATTCCATAAGATAGTTCTCAAAATTAAAATATTATATGAATATGTTTGACTCCCACTACTTAAGTCTTTTTTTTAATATGTTTTTTTTAAATAACATATTAATCTATTGAACATTTTTAAAGTCCACCCAGAAACAGTATGCCATTTATTCTGGTGTTGCCCACAACTGAAACTCTTATATTTGTGTCGTTCTATCATTGACGTTTATAATAATTTTGCTGTGTTTTGGAAACATTATAGAACATTATAAGTGTTATTTCTGCCAAGTGAACCACAGTTATTTAATTTACTTCCTATTGCTTATGGAAAAATAACTTTTACATGAATGTTTATGTATATAAAAATAAACCAAGATATTACTGCCATTGTACAAACGATGTTTTTTGCCAACACAACATTTAAAAACATTAAAGCTCTTGCTGGGATATTTTACCCCTGGCTGTTCTATTTGTGGTCACATTATAATGGGAATAAAGTCCAGTTGGTATCGTGCAAATGCAGCTTTTCTCCGTTTGTCCTTTAGGCAAAAAAAAACAAAACAACAACAACAACACAAATAAACAAAATAAAACAAAAAAAAAACGAAATGCAATGCTTTGCGTGGAATGAAGTCACGCCAGCAGGATGCCCCAGGAAAGTCCTGCAGTGACTCACCCGCGGCCGTACGTCCCTATAAACAGGGGCACCGGGGCGCGGAGAGGACACGGCACAGGGAGCGCAGCGAGGCGACCACACGAAGCTCAGCACTGCAAGTCGAAGGAACCACCATGAGTCTCATCCAAATCCTGACCCTGCTCCTGCTCTTTACACCCGCGCTGGGCGCGCCGACCGCGGCGAGCGGCGAGGCGGCGTGCGCGGATGTCCGGCGCAGCTCGCTGGCGCTCAACAGGGTGGCTAGAAATGTTTCCCTCGAGGTTGGTCCTTCTTCTAGGTGTCGACCGTTTACACTGAGGTGTTGTGCTTCCGTTGTGGTATTGTGAATAAAAATGTATTTTTGTTTGTTTGTTTGTTTGTTTCCTGCAGGCACGCAACGGGTCCAGAGATGTGACCAGTGTTTCCAGCAAGGTCTTGTGGATGGAAGCCAAGGACAAGTGTGACCCTGGCAGTCTCGGAAGGGACTCAGGGGTAAGCTTCACGACCCCAATGAAATGACCTTTAAATCACTGGATCTTCCCATTTTTATTGCAGCACTCCAACATTACAACTTGTGGAATACCTTGTGTCATATTAAACTTTGCATACAGACAGTGTATTCATTCTGTACAGTATATTTATATTTATATTTAGAAACCGTAGTCATACCTACACTCAGTATCAGCAACTAAGCCCCTGCCATAACCTTTCATTTCTAACTTTATTTTAATTCTCACTTTTATAACTGCACAAACCCACGTTAAGTGAGATTCCTTGTACAATATGTACTTGGCCACATGAACAGATTCTGATAAGTGTTAAAAAAATATTAAGCATTCAAAGTATATATATATATATATATATAGGCCGATATAAACTATGCACTCATTGCTGAATTTTTTGCAATGTTAAGGTGTTGTTATTTTCTCCATCTCCTCAGCCCTGCGTCAAGAAAATATTTGATGTGCTGAAGAGCTACAAATCTGCAGTGGAGAGAGTCGGTCAACGACAATACTGTTCACAGTTTGCCAATAAAGTGAAGCCGGCCTTGGACAGACTCCAGGCAGACGTGAAGAAATGTGTCGTTTGGAAGACGGACATCGATCACCAGGAGGTATTCGCTCATTTGCTCGCAAGACATTTTCTCCAAAACACAAAGTGTTTTGTCCGTTTACAAATGCTTTTTCAGGATTTCTCACTCATTCGGCCACCCATGTCTTGGTACTTTGCAGGAGTCCCAAATCAGTGCTTTGACCGGAGAGGGCGAACACGAGAAGTGGGACGACGCTCCCCTGTGCCACTACATCATGGACAGGCTTTTCTCCTTCTCCATCCTGGCCGCCCGCGTCTTTGCTCTTGGGGACCCGGCCAAGCACGATGGGGGCTCAGCGGACAGATGCATGTAGTGTAGACCTGCAGGGGGACGGCTGTGTGTGCAATGAACACAACGCACGGCCATATTGCTTCACTGACCACATTGGTCAAATCAACGTGCAACGTGGTTTAGCCGTCATCCAGGATGACGTCTCTACTAACAGTGTTGTTTTAATTACATGTTTTATGCATTTGCTATGAGAAAATTTATATTTTATAATTTATAATATAATTTATTTAGTTGATATTTATTTATTTATCCACATTATTTATTACAATTTAAGAATTGAAGTAAATGTTACATTTCCTTTATTTAATAAACAATTACATGTGATTTTCAGCAATATATGTGGTGTGCTTTGTAAATCCTATCGCAGCTGTGTTATTCCTCCCACACGCAAAGGGCATTATTACAAGGATGAAGTAATTCCTCATTAGGAGAAGCATTCTGTTACGGCCACTGAGGAAGCTCCAGAAACATGAATATATTTCCCACACACCGTGGTAACGACTGTGTGAAAGTTAGAAGGAAGCTGTGCTTTCCTAACATACTACCGCCGCCCGGCAGATCCACAGCTTCCTGAATCACTGTCCAATCTCAGTGCGTCAACGTCATCGAGGACAGCTCGGTGACCAGTTCCTCCGGCAGCGAGTGAGTGAGGGGGAAGCCAAACAAACAACAGTGCAGTGATACCCCTGATGTCATTAACTCAACACTCCGGGTTGCTTTCAAGGAAATAATGGGAACCTTTATAACCATTTAATAATCAATATGAACATTGTTTTTACACACACGCACGCACGCACGCGCACGCACAACCCTTACCCTAACCACACACGTAACATTACATTCCATTATGTCATCCAGCAGCCCTTTCAACAGAATATTTCTGTTCCCAAATAGATGACTGTTGCGGACACATTACATCAAGCTTGTGTGAGAGGTGTCTCATATGGCTTGAGGCTAGGCAACAGAGCTTGTATGTTTTTAGACCAGTGCTTTGTTTCCACGGGTCGTGTCAAAAAGGGATCGTCCGCCAAAAGCTGATTGCCAATTGCAACATCCACCATGTTCAAGTTCTAGTTCAAGTTCAAGTTCATGTCACTGAAAGGTTAGTTTTTCCTCAAAATGACTTGGTTTCATTCATGAGGGCTATATTTGACATATTTGCTCACACGGCGGTTGATCACTTTTTGAAATGACACCAGCATCTTGAAGTGATACTAGGCCACGAATCTAAGGAACGGCTTTTATGGAACATCGACACTGGCTCCCATTCCCAATACGGAACATTGCCGGTAGATTTACGGCTTTCAGTGCAAGTGGGAAAGGTGCTATAGTTGTACGCTACTTCATTTATTTGATCTTTTTATCAGGATTTATTTATATATATATAACAAAATAAAAAAACAAGACAAAACAAAAAAAAAAAACCTGGGATGGATATCACAAACCTCTGATTCATTAGAAATTTGCTATATCCATTCCGACATTATAACAACTTTTAACTTATAACGATTGTTATAATGTCGGTTCCAAACATTTCAAATCGGATTCTCACTGTTTTGCTTTTTTTTCCCCAATGTAGTTTGTGTTGGGGAGCAAAGGTAAAAGCCGTTTAAGCCTTGAAAAAAAAACCCTGGAGTTGATATGACAAACCTCTGATTCATTAGGTTTACATCTTTGTCAATTACTTTGCTGCCTTGTTTGTTGAAGATGGTAATCAGTATATGCACGAGCAGGTTCAGTAGCACATTGTGTACAGTATTATAGGCCTTGTTATACAATGGGACTGGGTATGAAGTTCTTTTAGTTGTAATCCTTCAAGCATATTCAAGCATATTCATGCTTTATATGCTTTTGCTCGAGGAGAAACGCCAATGAGGTACTTTCACTTTCACTGGAGTCACTTTGCGTCAGGGTGTTTGCACTTGTGCCAAAGGAGAAGTCCTGAGCAGAAGTCCTTGTGACGTCACCTTGACCGCAACCGTTTGATTGACAGGTGCGACGCGGCGAGGGCGACGCGATGCAAAACCAAAAAGTGGGCGTGGTCACGGAACAAGGAACTTCCTGGTTCGCCGCGGCAGGAAGGTGAGTTCGTTTCACAGCCTCGACTCGGGTCGAAAAACGTCCTCGGTCCGGCCGAACGCGGCGCGGTTTTTACACGGCTCCGCGGTCGGAGTTTCCGCGATAAGGTCAACCTGCCCGACACCCAGTAGCTTTGATAGTGGCGGGTCCATGCTAGACGCCACATACACGGCGACGCTAACGCTAGCCGTGGAGCGTGAGGTCCGCCCCGAGCTCGCAGCTTTAAGCCACTTTTACGATAAAAAAAAAACAAAAACACACACTGCAGACGAACGTGGAGGGAAGACGAGACGCGTTCGCCTTTGCGTCCGCCTCGTGTTGTTTTGACGTCGCTCTCGTCGCGGCGGTGTTGACGGCGGACGGGGTCTTGTGAGTCGGAGCGCACGTTTCAGAACCCCGCGTGACACCGTTGGGGCGGAGCCATCACGTTGTTACGTGTTATTTATTTATCCTTTCGTGGTGGTTGTCGCTTTGTTCGTGCTGGTGCACAAATACGGCTCGTCGAGTCTCTTGTTGTTGTTGTTAAATAAGGTGCTGGATGTAGATTCATTGAAGGAGGTACGCGATCTAATGATCCAATCAGGAGACAGAAAGGAAACCCTGAACTAAATAAACAAAGATGTGTGCGTGTGTGTGTGTATATATATATATATATACACACACACAAGTCAGCCTTATTTGCTTTTCCTTTTTGAATCTCACACCAATATAGTCAAAACCGTAAAAGTGTATGGATTTAAAAACAAAAACATCTGAAACCAAAAGAAGCAAGCAAATGTTTTTGTGGTTTTGGTTTCAGCTTGGCAGACATAAGATAACAGACGGTTATGTCTGCCCAGCTGAAACCAAAAGAAGCTAGCAAATGTATTGTTAATGTGTGTGTGTGTATATATATAAGTATATACATATATAAAAATACACACACACGCACACATCTTTGTTTGTCTGGGTGGACATAACAGACACTGGTCTATTATGTCACATACACACAGCCTCCTCTCTTGAGAGGTCGTTGTCGTTGACTTCATAAAAGTCTGTTGGCTGACACTTGCTCTACATGCAATGAATTTGCACGTTACACTTAGAAAGAAACAGTCTTTATTCATCACGCAACACACCACACTATAACACATGCTTGCACACACACACACATGCACATGCTTTGATGGTGGACGGTGAAATGGATTGTCTGCTTTTGACCCATCCTGGGTTGTCCTTCCTCCGGGGGCACAGCCAGGAGCAGTGGGCAGCATACGTGGACGCGCCCGGGGACCAGGTGATAATGTCCATCGCTGGTCAGACGATGATGGGTGCATGTTTTTGGTGGGGGTCCTTACTGACGTGAGGTGGAGGAAACCCCATGTGAGCACGGGGAGAACATGCAAACTCCACACAGAAAGGCTCCTATTTGGGAGATAACCCGCCGGAGTTACATATTTACATATTACATATTTTACATATTTTCTATATGTATTCAGAATTTTTCTGTCTTACTCCTTTCCCCTCCTTGCTGTCACCTGTTTTTGTCCCTGCAGCTGTAAGATCAAAGATCAATCCTGGGGAGCGATTTATCTCTCTGTTTGATTATGCCAATCACTTTTGCCTTATGCCGGGGTCAGACTACACAATAGTGTCATAAATTCTTGCCGTGTCTTGGCCGGGAGACTGGCAACACCACAAGTATGACCCAATGCAATCATCGTATGCTGCCGTTCACAACCATGCCCAGGTTCAAAGGTCATCGGGGGGGTCAAGAAATTGTCAATCATCATCATCTACGGAAGAGAGATGTGTAATGCTGATGGTCTTGTGTTCCGAAAAAAGAAAAAGAAAAAAACATTGTGGATACGTTCCAGTGTAGATCGTTTGAACCATCTGTGTCGGCGACGGACGTACAATCATTTTTTCTGGCTCTCAGAGACCAGCGCTTCCTTTCCTCGGTTTTGTTGTTCCACCTGAGAGCAGCAACAGCGGCATCCCTCTTTCTCTTCGCCACGTTTACATATGTGCACCAGAGAGAACTTTTTCATCCTATTGGTCAACGTCAAGGAAGGCGTCGTAGCAGTTGTCAAACTTGGCAGGAAAATACAAAAAATTCCGACACGCCGGACTTTCCGTCGTGGGCCACCCCAGGCGCCGCATCGCTGTTCTTGGATTATGTCACACTACAAGGGGTTAAGACACCCGTTCGTCGTTCCCAACGTTCAAATTCGGGCCCCGCGCTGGAAATTTGTCGGCCGCGAAAAAAGTCGTCCCAAAATTCGGCTGAATTGGTGTAGTCTGATTCTGCCAATAGTATTTCAATAGTAGGATTATGTAACAGGTCTGTCTTTGCTATTGATTCTTTAAACAATACAAATGTGTTGATTGTAGTCACGGACCCTCACAATTCTGAATCAACCAAGTCCTGACATGAATTTAAGAATCAAAGTAAAAGTCTCTAAGTAAAAGAGTGTTGGTCTCCAGAGATTGACATAAATTACCGTCCACACTTTGAAAGCCTCCTGTAGTTGTTCCGAGTGAGCAGAAGCATATTGCTCCTAATGTGACTTATTTTCCTTTGCCAAGAAGCTTAATGAAGTGACAACAGGAGATAAGATGTGTTATGCCTCACTCTGATAGGTTCCGCTTTTTTTTAAGGGCCTTAATTTTTAGCCCTACACAATAGGAAGATTTCCCATTTAATTGTTTCCTGTGTTGTCCAGGATGAATGTGGGCGTGGCTCACAGCGAGGTGAACCCCAACACGCGGGTGATGAACAGCAGGGGCATCTGGCTGACCTACCTGCTTCTGACCGTGGTGCTGCACGTTGTCCTGCTCAGCATCCCCTTCCTCACCGTGCCGCTCGTCTGGACCCTCACCAACGTCATCCACAACCTTGTTAGTAGAGCTCCTGAGACCGAATACGTGTGATATTTAACAGGATAATGTCTCCATTGGTTTATGTCATTTGACAACAAGCAAGCAGATCAATTTCATGCTTCAATGTGAAAAGCTGAAAGGAAAAAACAAACAAACATGGCTACTTATTGGACACAAACAAGCATGGCACATTGGATCCAGTATTTTATTTTTATCAATTAATTTTCTCTTCCCATTGTTTTTTGGATTGAAAGGGCGATCGTGTCTTTTTTTTTTTTTTTTTTTTTTTTTGTCTTGAGGGGATTGTGTGCAAAATGACAGGAAAACACAAGGGTTGTCGAGGGGGAGTAGGACTTTCTGAAAGTGACCCCATACCAGAAGTATTTCTCATCATGTCCCACTTCTGAGCTGATTGCAGAACATTTTAGGTTGTTTTTATTTGTTATTCTCTCAATCAAAAGTCAATTTGAACTTTTGTTGGTTCTGTGCTATTTATTTGTTATTTTGTTTAAAATTTTCAAACGAAAGCTTTGTGTTCACTTCATGTGAACGTCGGCCATTTGTACTGCATAAAATATGTTTACCTCTATGTCATTCTGAACAAACTCGGGGGGCTTGGACACGCAGCTATGCCGCTCAGTCACATCTGCAGTATACGTAGCTGTGCATTATATACTGGACCTTTGAGGCAATCTGCAGATACGTGCGTTTAATAGATGTTTCTCCTGGCCAACACATAGTTGAAGTGATGGCGATTTTTCCTGGTAAATCGATGAATAAAATGGGGACGTTGGGGCGACCCTCTGTAAATTCCTGTCTCCAACATGCACCACTTCTTAGAGAGAAACCAATTTCCCTTCCATGGTACTCCTGCGTTCATCTTCAAGTTTCCATTAGACTTCTGCAATGTCCTCATGCAACAGGCAGTAGCAACATTATTACATAATCTTATAATAATAATAATTATTATTATTATTATTAATAATAATAAATTATTACATAAACATGTTGCAGAATTACATGTTGGCAGCTGTTGTCTTTATTGTTTATATGTAGTTTTCCTCTGTAGTCAAAATAATGAATCATCTATAGAACAATCGATCGGCCCTTAATGTTAAACCCACCACAATATATCAGATGGAAAAGCCTTCATCAGTTAGCAAACATTGTTGAGAAATGTGTTTTTATATTCCTCCGCAGGTGATGTACCTGTTCCTGCACACGGTGAAGGGCACTCCATTCGAAACGCCGGACCAGGGTAAAGCTCGCCTGCTCACTCACTGGGAACAGATGGACTACGGCATCCAGTTCACGGCCTCTCGGAAGTTTCTCACCATTTCCCCTATTATTTTGTAAGTACATTTTTTATTTAAAGTGAAATCTATCTCTCCAAATTGTCAAGCTGAGCACGGCATTGTGTGAAAAGCAGTAAGGGGACAGGGATTATAATTGTTTTTTTGTGGATTTCTATTTTCCGTTAAAATATCCATTTGGTTAACAATGTTAATTGCCATAATATTCTACGCTAGGTTTTAATTTGGTCCGAAAAATATTTAGTTCTCAGTGTATATCTTATTTACAAATCACCTGCAGAAATTTAACCTTTTCCTTTAGCAAAACAACATTTTTACAAAGGCCTAGCCTAGCCAGGAGTGGACTGGTAGTCTTGCATACCGGGAATTTCCCGGTGGGCCGACATATAAATACATTTTAAAAGGTGGCATAACTGCCGCGGGTACGGCCGCACTGGGGCCCAGTCCGTTCCCCCATATAAAAAAATGTGTTTGGCAGGGCCAGTTCTTTGTCCCATTCCAGTCCTGAGCCTAGCCAAAATGTTTCAGACGGACCCTAATTTCTAGTCAAATGTAATGGTTATATTTGTCTTTGCGTGTTGCTTAATGGGACATTTTAACCTGAAACAGTGGTTTGTGTGCGTGTTTTGCCTACGGAGCTTCCTCGTAGAATACTGTTGCTGAGTCCAAACCGTTTCCCTCTGCAGGTATATTCTTGCCAGTTTCTACACAAAATATGACCCCACTCACTTCCTTATCAACACCAGCTCCCTCCTTAGCGTCCTCCTCCCCAAGTTGCCTCAATTCCACGGAGTACGGATATTTGGGATCAACAAATACTGACACGACGCGACAACGACCAAAACTGTGAACTGTTTATTTATGGGCTTGAGGTGTTTGAGGAGAGACAGTGGAGTATGTTGAGGATGGAGCGGCGTTCCATGACCCGAAAGGATTGAACCAAAATGCAGCGCCGCGCTGAGCTGTAGGTTTCTGATGATCTGTGTTTTGAGATTTATTCCGTGTTTTTACCTTTTGGAATCAATTATCTAAGATGGGGACTGATCAGTCAGTTAGTTGCTTTTTTTTTTTTAAGTCACATGTGGACTTGCACTTCTTTCAAATACAACATTCACAAACTATTTTGAAATCGATAAAACCACGTTGACAAATAGCTCTGTTTTGTCTGAGGTTTTTCCCCCGTTTTTTTTTGTTGGTTTGTTTAACTGCGTTTCTTGTTTCTGCTCTTCAGTGATTTTGTTCAGATATATAAACCATCATTTCAACTGTATGAGGGTTGATTAAGTTTGTAATTGAATGTTGTCCATGGTGCCAGGATATTGTATTCAATAAATACTTTCCTATAGAATTTGTGCACGAAATGATCTATTTTTCCATTATTTCCACGTCACCCAATCGTATCAATTGTGGACTTTGTTGTTTTGTGAGGGTGAACGACAAGCAGCAGTGTCTTTTGGGTGGAGCGCCACAGCCGCCAGGTTCCGTCAGCAGGGTTCTTACCAGGTCCTTTGAGGTGCTTGAAGCGCCCCAATTCCGTCCTCAGAAATGCCAGGTTCCCAGGCTAGCAAGTACAGGAGTAAACCCTTTGTGCTGAAGTGCTTGAAAAGTCCCCGAGAGAAAGGGCGGCCATTGAAACCCTGTGATAGTACCCCTCGCAATCCGATTAAAAATGTTTTTTTGTTTTTTTTTCCTTTCACTTAGAATTACAGCTGGGCTCATTTTTGTTTAGTTGTTATTCGTTAATCGAATGAGCCACAATCCACTTAAAAATCTGACATTGAACACAACCTCGCGTAAGGGGGTACAGGGCAGAGCTCTGAAATGCAAGTAGAGGAGACGGCGCGGTCTTTTAGGAAGAAAAATAAAAAAAGATTGGATGCATTTCCGTTCGTTTCTTACACGTATGAAACGGAAGCATACGAGCGGAACCGTCGTTTTTTAAGAAAAACACTTTACTTTGTATTGTTGAAGCGAGGGTGTGAAAAGCTGTGAAACTGACTGACCTGCACCCTGTTCCTGTGCGGTGGCGGTCAGCGAGACAATGTTTATTTGCCCTACGTGGTGTCACCGGCCCAGGTGTAAAAAAATGTTTTTTTTTTAACAGCTACATTATCCCTGTATATATATATATATGTTTTGTCCTCGCTGCTTGTTTAAAAGGTTTTGTTTTTGTTTGTTTGTTTGTTTGTTTGTTTTCCGAACGATGATCTCCATAACCATCCAAATGTAACCCATTTTTCCGGGTGTTCTAATATTTTAATGAATAAAGATCGCATTGAAAATCGATTCCATTCGTTTTGTGCGACGCCCTTGGAAAAATTCCGAACGAGCGGTTTAAAAAAAAAATAATAATAATAATAATAATAATAATAATAATAATAAAGTTCTCGAAAGGTGAGTGAGCTTCATTTCGTAAAGCCGGGGGCGCGCCCTCCATTAGGACGTTCTGATCGCCTCGTCGCTGTGGGGCGGGGCGGGGAAGTCCGGGCGCTGCGTGTCCGCCGCAGCGTGAGGGATAACGCCGGGATATTCCCCCTCTTCGGCGCGGATCGGGCCGCGTTTGCATCGCAGCGAGATGTCTCAACCTGTGACGCGCGTTCGGGGCGGGTGGGGGGAGGGTGGCGCGTAGGAAACGGAGCGGCATGTTAATGGGGTTGTGCCGCGGAGCTCGCCAGCTGTCGCCGTACCTGGGCAACACATGCAAATGACCCGGTGAGGCCGCCCGTGTCTGCTTTTCGGAAGCATGTGACGGGGGCTCACCTTTACCTGGCACGGCACAGGGCATTTCCTGTTTTCGGACAGACAAAGGAATGAAACATGGATACACTAGAAACAGCTAGAGGAAGTGTCGAATTACAAAATATTACTACGTAAAACTTATCGTCATTCCTTTTTCTTTTTTTCGCCCCATACATTTTACACACACACACACACACACACACACACACACACACACACACACAGGACAGTATTTAACCCCACAAGGAAATTTGGTCATAACCAGAGTTTTCCCCAGTTCTGCTTCCACTTTTCGGTTTCATTCAGTATGTTTATTATGCACGGTCTGCAATTTCTGGTGTGTTGACTAAAACAATGTCTAGGTTTCCTCTTTCATTTAAATCTCCCCTCTGCCGGGTTTCAGTTCTCTGGGTCGTCAATTTTAGTGGCGGCCGCAACGCGCCGTGAACTTAGAACTGGACTTTTGACTGCCCTTTCACCTGGGTTTCTAGATAACGGAATGAAGGAAGACGAATTCAATAGACAAAGTGAGGTTCCAAAAACCACACCAAAACAATTGACATAAGTACTGAAACACAAGTGTGGAGTGTAATTACTGTGATATTATTCAGCCATCTGTGGAAGCAAAGTGTGTCCAGACATTATAAATCCTCATGTGTGATATATTAGTGTAACCATTAGGAAATTAACTTTCAGTTGCATTCTATTTTCTCATATTCTTGGGTAATATAAGGACCCGATAAGGCTTTTATATGCATTTTCCAGGGATAATCTTAGCAGCTTTTGAATATTTTAGGAATTAATAAAAAACATGCTTATACACTTAATTTTCTGTTATAAGCAATAAATTATAATGAATCCATATCTTCATATCCATATCTTTTATCTTAATTATTTGAGGACGCTGCTTCAAGACTCCCTATTTAAACATTTATTTTCTGGTAAAATTCAACTTTTAGTTAAAAAGGTCATAATTTAATAAAAAAAGACACTGAGAAGTCGACACTGAGACTGATGCATTTTAGGCTATCTGTATGGGAATAGTAGTTAAAAAAACAGCATTTCAGTCTATTATATGGCCAGTTCTCCTTCTAATTTTAAGATGTGACAATAAATAAAATAAATGGTCATTTATTTCTTATTTTTATTTGAAATACAAAAGAGGCATAAACCCAAATACAAATAGTATTCTGAATGAAGTGGTCTTATGGTAATATTTAAATAATACATTCAGGTCTCTCACATCAGTGATGTGTAACAACACAACTCTCAATACAGTAATTAAAAGAAAAGAAAATAGGGTTAAGATCATTGTTTTCAAGTTATAACATCCCTTTCTAGGGTAAAACCAAAAAGTCAAATCAATCCCTTAGTTCTACTTACCCGACAAACTTGGTATTAAAGCAAAGAGTTCATGTTGTAAACATTTGCCCCAAAAACATTTGATTAAAAACAAGTGGCTTGGCCGGGCTTTGGTTCACATTATTCAAAACGACCTTGTGCTGCCTGAGAAGGTCCCACGGTTCTGCTTGAGCAAGTCACAGCTGAGCGCCCGCTGCATCAGTAACCGTCCGTTGTCTGGCAGGGCGACTGCGTTTCTGTCTTCCTCCAAACTCCCATTTGGCGAGACAACACTTCAGTCTATTTTGTGCGTGAATCCTTTTTGTTTACCGACGGTAAAATCATCCTCCTGCTCGTCTTCATCTGTGTCAAAAAACTCATCCTCGAGGAAGGATCCTCCGAAACCGTATTCCTGCGCGTGCACAGCCACTTCGTTTGGCACCAGGTGAGGCGAGCCCTCCATGAAATCGGCAAACCTGTTGGTCAACACGACTGTATGAGCAGCAGAAATGCACCGGCCATCAATCCCGACGGACATTTTTTTTTTTTTAATTCCAAACACGTGATCGGTAACCAGACGATTATTTTTGTTTGTTTGAGCCATTTTTTTATCCAGTCAAGTCAAGTGAAGTTTATTTTAGGGATGAACCGACTGAATTTCTGGGCTGATACCAACTTTACAGATACCGATGTTTTCCAAGTTCCCCTGAACGCGGCATCGCTTATATCGGTTTTATACCAAAATTAGTGGGTATGAATATAATAGTAGAAAAATAAATAGCCGGCTGAGGCCTTTGCCATGAGAATTTTTATTTTTCTAGGGTGTCATGTTTGACATTGAGAACACAGAAAAGGGTTGTGTCATTGTTCCAGTGTGATTGGGGGAAAACCATTAGGAGACAGCAACTTAAACAAACGACATAAACTGTAAAACTTGGAAAAAAATGTATAAACGGCTATCACCCAGCGAGACCGTTCCCTTCCTTCCTATAAAAGAAGGAATAAAGGGCCAAAATTAGTGGGTCGACCCGGGTGTCTTGTTTAGGTCAGAGCCGTGTCGTGTCTATTGCAGGGTCATTTGACCCGGGACTCAAACCTGGGTGTTACCTTTTCCCGCTAATGACAAATGGCGGATGTTACCGGGTTTTCAGCGCAGTGGGAAAGGGGTATTACAGTTTTCTGAGTTCCCATGAATGCAGTATCACTTCCTGCTTGGAGCTCTGCAGAGCGCCATGTCCGCTTCTTCTAAAAATCGATCACGGATAGCATCTTTCTCTTGGACGGATAAAAAAAATTGCTAAAATAGGTCGCCAAATATACTTTGATGGCCGTTTATATACCTGGGCAGCCCAAGTAAATTCTATGTGTGAGAAAGACTGGATAAACATCAGCCACTGCCATCGGTGAACGTCATCTTATTTGCAGATGGCAGTCAACAAGGCGAATATCGGCAGATACCGAAGTACGGCCGATAAATCGGTGCATCCCTAGTTATTATTACAATAACACTTAATCACAATACAGTTTCAAAAGGCTTTACAAACTCGGAGCACCGAACGAGAACAAGTAGTTAAAAGAAAGTGATTCAAGCAGAACTGAAAGCACATGTATATTCAATTAGCCGTTGAAGCTACAATTTGCAGAACTTGTGAGTGAATGTATTTCTAGTATTTCAAGTGATATAACGTCAAGAAATAGCGGAAGTGTACGGACTCTCAGCGCTCGTCGTGGACCAGTGGCATCACAGGGCGGAGGCGGGGCTGAGACAGACGGCAGAGAGCGAGAGCTGAAGCCTATTCACTTGCCCGCACAAAGAGTATGCAGAATCGTTTTTACAATAAATAATACACTTCTGCTGAGACACTGCACAAAGATCTTATAAGACAGACATTTTGGCGCCACTGCCCTGTCACCCGGTGCAGCCCGCACCCCCCTAGTGACGCCGCTGTGCTCCAGGCACACAAGCTGCATTGGAATCATTTCCCAAAACAAGGCTAAAGTCAGACATTTCTGTTTTTTTGCTTTAAATCCTGAAATTGTAAAATACAATTTAAAACAAAAACAACTGTTGATGCCACATGTATGTAGCATCTTTGTTTTGCTTGTTGTGCTTAATATGTAGTTGTTGCCTCTATGATATTTTTTCATTTATTGTGAGTTCGGCCTCTGAAAGAGATGCATTCTTTCTTTATTGTCTGTTGCTTGTAAAAAAAAAAAAAAAAACGGCAATCAGAATCTGCTATGAAAAACCATGATCGGTGCATCCCTAATGAGCAGTGTTAAGCTTTGCAACAATTCCATTCATATGGCCATTTAAAATTCCTCATATTACAGTTGTTAGATAATGAGTCAAATTGTGCTACTGAGAAAAGCACTTTGTAAAACCCTCTCCCCAAAATACACCATACACATGGAACGCTAGACTACTGTACATCCATTATATTTATTTTCAGTCTACCTCCCTCTAGTGGTGTGACTATGGCATTGACAGTGTGTTGTCATTTGGTATTCTACATACAGCTCAAGCCCCCGCTTTGAGGGCGAGGCCACATCACGTGATTTTTTTTTACCCCAACGAACATGCAGCGCACATTTAACAGATTTTCCGTCTCTCCTGCGCACACACGTAACTGCTGTCTTTGAGGATGGACAGAGTTTTGTGGTACACAGGCACTTGTAATAATGTTTCTTCCCGCTAGATTCTCGCGAGGGGCAAAACAACTCTCTATATTTTGACACCAAAGAAAACCTTGGATGCCATACATCTCACTACTGTGATTGTTTGTGCAGCGTACTTGCAGGACTGACATTATTCACTAATCCTACTCATGATTCTGCCACAAGTCGCTCCTCTGCCATCTCATTGGCTGTTTCAATTTGAGGCTTTGACGCGCACACGCCAAAGGATTTTGGAAAGTCTGGACCTGCTAAAATCAAACATGTTCGATTATTTTTTTAGCTTTACAGAGCCATAAAGTCTTCAGATTCCATTGTCGTGGAGCTTGGATAAATGCTCTGTGTCCTTTAAACCATTCCTGTATTTCCGAATAGAGTAATAGAATGAGGTATAAGAGAGACTAAATATTTTTTACACTCTTTATGCATTAACAGACGGGAGTGATATGATGAGACCTTTTAGGAGACTCCAACCTGGACACCGCCCTCCAGGTGCTGAACTGGGGGCTGCTGCAGTACTTCCGCAGCTCCTCCAGCGCTCTCTGGGTCTCTTCCTCGCCCTGCTTCTGAAACTCCTCTTCAGTCAGCAGTCGACGCGGCTGTATTTTCCAGCACAGGCGCTCCGAAAGTCTCAATCTCCTGCAATTTCAAAATATGTGCAACATGTGGACATATGTGTTTAACAATATGTTCAAGTCCCAACAATAACATTCACTTTAAATCTACTTTGATTTCAATAGATACACAATTACACAGGACATTGAAAAGACCTCCAATAGGGTTGAAAGTATTTGCTGCCAGCGAGCAATAAGATAAAGGTACTTTGTTAATCCCCAAAGGTAAATTCCAGAGTTGCAGCAGCAGTGACATACATGACAAAACACACGTTGTTTTCGAATCAAATGCTCCACTCATTCATTAATTCATTCACTGCTCATGCGATGCTTTCCAATGCAACGCTCCATTAGGAGGAATAAAATCGGATAAACACATTTTTCATGCAATAATCTAATGAATTTGAACGGCATACGCATTCCACTCCCAAAATCGGAAGAAGAAGAATCTTTATTCGTCACACACACATGCACTCATGCAGTGACGGCGACCAACACACACACACACACACACGCACGCACGCACGCGCGCGCTTCGAATGATGGCCGGTGAAATGAGGTCTCTGCTTTTGACCCATCCTGCCTTGCCCTTCCTCCAGGGGGCAGCCAGGAGCAGTGGGCAGCATACATCGGCGAACCCGGGGACCAGTTAAATGTTGATCGCTGGGCCGACATGTTCTGCATGTTTTTAGCGGGGGTCCTTACTGACGCTACATGGAGGAAACCCCACGTGAACATGGGGAGAACATGCAAACTTCACACAAAAAGGCCCCTTAATCAGGAGATATCCGGCCTGAGCAAGATGCCAACAGCGCCCCGGGCGGAAATCGAACCCAGGACCTTGTTGCTGGCAGAAGTGCAATGCACTGTGCCGCCGTGCCCACCAAAACAAAGCTGCGTTGGCCGGGAATCGAACCCGGGTCAACTGCTTGGAAGGCAGCTATGCTCACCACTATACCACCAACGCTGTGAGACTGTCACTGTGGTTTTTCAGCGGACTGAAAACTTACCGCCACACAGTGAGAGCCAGGATGACTGGGTACTGCACATTTTTGGAGCAGAAGGCTGCCAGCATGACGGCAAGCGCCACCTGCTGGATCTGAATGCCTGCGTAGACCAGAAATAGGCCGAACAGCTGCAGTGTCCACGACAGGATGTTGACGCTCCTCTCATCCACCAGGGGACCGTGACGGTAACACACAGCAAAACTGATGAATCCCACGACAGCAATGTAACCTGAGGAACACAAAGAGGAAAATACACTTTTAACTTGGTTTTTCAGAATAAACTGGAATGTCCCGGGTAACACTCGAGAAGTTACTTTTTGGCTTGTGTTATTTTCAAGGGGATATTATACGTGTCGATTGATGCAATTAAATGCTCTAGCAGCAATTCATAATAAGTAATCTCTAAAAGGACACGAATTTGAACAGAGAAGTTGAAAGAAATCAAAGTTCAATCACATTGCCACGCCTCAGTCCCTGAAATATTGGAATCTTCCTCAATCGTCCTTCATGTTAAAATGCTTCAGCGAATAAACAATTCTGCATCTTTAGACTCTCTATATAAATACTCAAAGATAAGCTTACTCATATGGCAATATACCACCTGCAGAAGTATTTCAAACACTGCAGTTTGGTGTGCCCACAAGCGCTGTGAAACAAAGATTTTTTTTACCGATAGCCAGGTGCCAGTGTTCCCTGAGGATGATCGTTATGTTCTTGAAGACGAGCTGGATGGCATAGAGGGAGAACGACCAGCCGCCAACTATCATAACATAGAACGGACTTTTCTGCAGGAAGGAGGGGCACAGAAAGAAAGTATGCATGACAAAGATTTTTTTCCACCTATAAATTGTAGAATGAATGTGTGTAGACACTACAGCTATTGTTGAGATTCTCAAGATCATAAACAAAACATATCATTCTGCTCTTACCTTTGGCAAAAATCGTGCCAGTATGAAGATGATGATGATGAGGGAAGCTATCATGCCCGTGCTCATGCCGGCAGAGTAGTAGAATACTTGACTCCTTTGAAGGACAACGCGACACTTTATCATTCCCAGGGACAGGCAAAAACACACATTTATTTAAACACAAGACCAGGAAGCTTTAACCATGGGAATATGTTACCTGCTCAGCGAGTCCGCAAAGAAAAACAGCGACACTCCAGCGAGGAACACGATGAACAGATAGATATCGAACTCTGTGACGGGGGGGCGAGACGCCAGTTAGCCGCGCCCACGCGTATCAACAGCCGCAAGCGAGTCGCTTCCTTTGCGTCGTCAACTTACTGCGAATAGGCTTCACCGTGTACTCGGCCTCCAACTCGGACGGGTCGATTTTGAAACACGTCTTCTTGCTGAAAAGGTTGACGTTGATCGTGGTTTCGTTGGACTGTTCGGATATGAAGCGCTGGATCAGGGCCCAAACACTGAAGCCCTCCATCTCCTCGAGCTTCTCCTCGTCTTCTGCCACCATCACTTTCAGCTGTTCTGAACTCCACACTCGGACCTTAAATTTGAAAAAACAAAAAACAAAAAAAAAAAAAAAAACATGGGGACCCACGTGTCACACTCAGACAATAATTACTCCGATTTCTTAATTAATCTTTATATTATATTTATGCTCTCCCATCTGCATCTTTGCACATATTGTACCCTATTACACATATGAATGAATGCACGTCACTGTCCAAGAAAACGGTGGATTACACCCATCACTCTGTGGATAAACCCCGGCATGTGGCGTCTTTTTGACGTCATAAAGCCCGCTTGGCGTCGCACACGCTTGCGCCATAGAGAGCTCACGTCGCCAAAGCCCGAGTGAGCTTACCTGGACTCTGGTCCATGTCTGCCTCCAGCCGGGCAACCCGCGGTTGGTGTAGCAGAAGTGGTTGGAGCCGGACTCGGACAGCTCCTGGCCGTCCCGCAGCTGGACGACGCGGAGCTTGGAACCTGCGGCCACACGCGGGTCAGTAACGCGGATTACGGTCGCGATACGTCAGTCGCGCCGGAGCCGTGTCCGCCAACACGTTTGGAATCGAGCGGCTACGTCGGCGGTGTCCCTACCTGCTGTGGCGCGGCTGCTCCGGAGCAAACAGAGGAATAGCGCCGGCACCAGCACGCTGCGAAGCGCGGCGGGACGCGGGACCTGCATGTCGGGTTCACCTCGTCTTCACCGGGTCCGGGGGAAGCGTTTCGGCTTGTTTCGAATTGCGGTCATGTGGTCGATGACGCTGACCGGATGTCGACGCTCAGGGTTTGCGTTATTGGTGTGATACGATCGATAGGGAGGGGGGGAAATATTGAAAAGCAGTAAAATAGGGATCGATTTTTTTTTTTAAGCTTTTATCGTATTTTTTAAAATCGTGGACAGGAGAAGAAAATATTACGTTGCTGGTTAAAAATGATGATGATAATAATAATAATAACAATTCACACTCCAGACAAATAGGTGGCGGTAATGCAACCTAAAGTGGTTCGCAACCGCGATAAAACTGACGAAGAAGAAGAAGAAGAAGAAGAAGACGCTGCTAATATTATAATTATAACGTACTAGCACCGACGTTTTTATCCCCATTTTTTTTTTTAATTTCTGCTGCTTTTATTCGTACTCCGAAATAACTGCAATACCGTAATCATTTAGACACGGCATTCCTGAGAAACGTTGTAATCATTTAGACCTACTCAGCTGCTGCTGTCGTCCATACCCATATGCATTCACTCCTGTAGACATCCCATCAGTCTTTACACTGATGCACTCTGATTCTCCTTTGCTTCTATATAATGCATTTCATTCCCCGTGTAAAGTACTATATCCAAATTGGAGGGAAGAGCGATCCAGGGGCGTGCGGGGTCACCCCACAAGACACGCCACACCCCTTCAGAATACTTTTTCTGAATAAAACCTGTAAATAAATACAAGCACAAGCACCCCCCCATGGTACATTGTCCTTTCGTCCTTTGACAAGACATTTGATAAACGTTTTATTCAAGCACGTCGTCATAGATTATTATATGTGCCGTTGTTGAAGCACTTCAACAATTGAACACAAACACCGGGAGATCAAAATGAAAACACAATGCCTTCCTATCGTTTTTGTTTTATTTTACTTTAGACTGGAACTATGACATGAACGAGGTCAAGTCTCCAGATCAGGTGGGCGCTGTAAACTCCCGCAGACCACCAGGTGTCGCTCCATTTACAATAAATTAATACCACAAATACTCTTCAGTTTCGGTTCTATTCGGCACAACACCGGCACCGCGGGGATAATTTAGACCCGGTGCTATTCATAAAAGAAACACAAACATTCGACGCCACTGCCGCCAACGTTCTATTAGCGTAATACCTGAAAGCGGGGGACAAAAAATCCTGGTGTTGCCCCTGGATTCTGGAGCAAGACCCAAAATGCTTTCATATCAGGACATGAAAACATCTAGTAGAATAAAAGACAAGAGGTTATATTGGAATATCCGTCTGTAACCTTACCGTCTGTAGACAACATTTGCATTAAAGTATGCTGCGGCAGTGACATTGCCGTTGAAAATTATTGTTTTGCATTACGGAATATATAGCCATGTCAACTGCTAAAGACATTTAGAGATCACTGGTTGTGTGCATGTACATGTGCAGTTATGCAGTTTTAGATTCACACGCGTGCAGCACAGTTTTCCATTTGCAGCATGACTCACCCAGCAGCTTCTTAGCTTATCACAACAACATTGAGTCTCTTTAAAGGCATTTCTGTAATGCTGCACATTCATTCCCTGGAAGTGAGCCACTATTTGAAATCGAACAAAAATAATCGTGATTATCATTTCAGCCATAGTCATGCAGCCCTACTTCAGAAGGCTGGAATGAATGAACTTCTGCAGTCACAGAACACACTGGAACACAGAGCCGAAGCGCACACCCGTCCATTGAACTTTATCGAAGAGCCGACTACCCTAGACCCTGCATATTGCTGCCTGCAGATATTTATTTATTTATTTGTTTGTTTGTTTGTTTGTTTGTTTATTTATTTATTTGCATTAAGCCATTTTCCAGTACAACTACAAATATAGGATCACAACCTCTCACATATTTATTACAACCACAAAATCTGTGATCATAACCTCACAAAATATCGAATCTTGCACACATTGACTTCTGCAACACTCCTTGCTATAAGTGTGTCAATGACATAACTACATTTTCAAAAGTTCACTAACTTTTTTGTCATGTGAATGACAGCGCTCAGACTAAGAGGGAATGATTTTGGAATCAAAAGGCTGTGCGACATGTAGACTAGGTCCTGGAATTATATATTCCTAGTCTGAGTGTTGACAATAAAGCTATTGAACTTGAAATTACAAAAAAGGTGCTAATAGAAACAGCTTTTATTTTGAAATCAAAAGGCTATTCAACATCCAGATGATATTTCAGAAGCATTAGTTAGAATTTTCTCATTCATTCATATTACAAAAAAGGCTATTAAGGAAAATTCAAAATGAAAATTTGTTCAAAATCACTACTAATAAATCAATATATTTGGAACAATCTGCAAGCCATAAAAATGTGGATTGGCCGAATAATATTTGACAGCTATTGTTCCGCTCCCAGGCGGGGAGCGTCCAGCCCCCCCAATATATAACGTGACATCATAGCATTGTGATGGTATTATGACATCGGGACACAATCACACAAGATAGCCAGACCGAAACACGCGCAGTCAATCTGATCATGTGATCATCATCTGATCAGACCCGGACTAACATCTCTTTCCATCAGCCTCGTCATTGCCCTTGAGAAAACACGATCTGTGAGTTAATTCATGTTATTGGTGTATGCATACAGTGTAGGAGCTATGACAATGTATTAACAGGTTATTTATATCTGCATAGAGACTGATCCTTAATCTGTGTGTTTCTGTACTGTTCCACAGTTTTTACACCGCTTTTAATAAATATACCAAAAGTGAGCTCCTGTCTCCAGGTACTTATTGGGAGAGTATTTAGCTCGCTGCATAGCCACGTACATCTACACGTGGTGGGGGCAGAAGAGTAAAAAGATTGTGCTTTTTCAAGGGCATCTCCTGGCCTGGAAACCACTGAGTCATTGCTGAGAGCAAGGATGACAGAACACCCAGGCCCCATGGAACCCTCGGACACCTCGGTACCCCGATACTCTGCGGGACTCCTCGGCCCAAGCGGACAGCCTGGCTTGGAAAAACAGGGCAGAAGGCCTGGATAGCAATGACTGCGGAAAGCGGGCTCGGCAAGTCATCCAGCAAGTCCTTCAAGTCAACCAACAAGTCCATTAAGTCAGCCAACATTCCATAAAGTCAGCCAGCAGGTCCATCAACTCCAGCAGGTCCAACATCAGTGTCCCCCCGATGCAGCTGTCCACCAATACTTTCACCTTCCTCGCAGCAGCCAACGAAAGACCTTTCACGCGACGCGGTGTGCTTTAGACTGTCAACGGCCTATTCAACCCTCTAGGGTTTGCCGCACCTGTCAGCATCTAAGGTGGCCCCAGCCTGAGAGAACTTACTGCCACTGGTGACGAATTGGACGCCATTCGTCCCATCTCTAGAGCTCAGAGGAAAGTCTATCTTCTGCGGTGCCTCCACCAAGACAATTGGTGCCATCGCATACCTCAAGGTGGCTAACGCGGAAGGTCAACGAAGGCTTTGACCTTATTAACCCAGGAACCGATGTGGAGCTCCACCCAGAGGTTACTGTCTGTGTCACATGCCTTTCAGGCCGAGCTCGGCGGTGAGTTTGAGTTTCTCCGGCTGGAAATCTCTTTCAAGAGCTGTGGATCCGGCTCCGGTTCATTAACGTCCTCAGACGCTTCGTCGCCATCAGAGGCCCTGTGAACCAGTTCAGGTCAGACTGCACGCCATGCTCCTCCAAAATGTGATGGTCAATGCCAGGCCTTTGACATCGGTTTCTGCAGACCCAGAGCACCCAACCTTCTGTCCAGTGACTCAAGGCAGAGAGGACTGTAAAGCAGTGTTTAGCCCGCTGCATAGCCACACGCATGTCTGCACGTGATGAGGGCAGAAGAGCTATGCTCTGGTGTTGGAGCATAAACAGGATTCTATCGCATATCTTTATGATATAAACATAGCAGAAACAAACTAAAAGGGATTCCGGTCAGCTGTCGTTGACTGACAACATTCTGACATTTCATTTAATTTCCCGCTGCCCATGAGTCACAAAACCACTTCACTATTTCCAGAAGTCAATCTACGTAATTTATTTTTACAAAGGAAGGATCATGCAGAATGGATTTCAACACCCTTTATTCACTGGATTTTTCTTTTCCAAATGTAAAAAGTTGATGGTGGTAGTAATAATTGGCTATAGTCCCAAACCTTTATCTCAACAGATATTACAAAATGAGTAATGTTTGAATTTCCCAGCTATGTTCTCCAAAGTGGGTCAACATCATGTTATCATTGACTAAATGTGGGTTTTGTAATACCTGTGAATGAATTGTTGGAAGAGATAAAGGATTTAAACCACAAATTACAAACCCTGAGCAAGTTTAGATAAATGGAAACATTCACCCAGATACAGACCCAATTACCTAGCCACTATAGGCAAAACATTTGTCCCAGGAATGATTGTGTCAAAGTGAATGACTTGCGCTTTTGAATATTGTATTAACATGTAGAGATTGATATAAAGTCCGCCAGGCCAGGACATTTCCGTTTGAACTATTCTTTAAAATTCATAATTATTTTGACATTGACTGATTTGCTCAAAGTAGAAGTGGGAAAAAAAACAAAACCTGCTGATACCTTTTCGAAAGTCATTTATAATAATTTATTATATTGTATTGGCCAAGCCACGAACCAATGCCAAATATGTTTACATTTCCTTTCACTTCGGCTTCTGTTGGAAAATGCAACAAATCCTCGTTGAAGTGCAAATCCATAAGATTCGTTTGTCTTTGTTTGGTTTTTCAAAATCCTGATTTACGCGGACATTTGTTTCACCTGAGATTGTTGTTGTTTTTCGACAAACGACAGCGTACTCGCTACGCTGCATACACCAACTTCACTTCACCGCCACGGCTGCCCCTGGCGGACCCCGCCTCCAACAACGAGATGAAACAGCGAATAAAAATACGTTTCTTCGTTAAATTAAGTTTCAAACATGGGATAACATAAAAAAAAAAAAAAAAAAAAAAAAAAAAAAAAAAAAACAACGTATGGATTACCACTTTAGTTTAAGTTGCGCGTCTGCACGGCGCATCGCCGCAGCCCCAGTTGGAGGTGGTGTCACTGGGCTGGGTGGAGGGGGAGGAGGAGGAAGGGGAGGAGGGGCTAGAAACGGGGTATCGAGGAATCGAGGAGTTGTAACAGGACGTTTCATCTCATTCTGCCGATCGACATTTCCCCCGGAAAGGTAGGACTGAGAACTCACTAGCACCGAGTTTACTGCGGCCGACGGCCGAGCGTTCATCCGCGGGAGTTCACGTCATTTTCCCGGTTTAAAATACCTCGAAAAAATATTGACGGTTTCTTTTCTTGTGTGTTTTTCTTTTTTTTTTTTTTTTTTTTTTGCCCAACAGAGCGGCTGTGTTGTCGCGGCGCTAATGTACTTTTCGACCCGCATCTAACTCGATCAGGCTTATTATGGGAAGCGGTTGAGTTTTAAACGGGTTACACCGTGTTTACACTGTGTTCACACCGTGTTTACACCGCGTTCAGTCCTGCTTAACGGTGCGTGGCCGCAGTGGGTTGATGTCAACACAAGGCCGTTGCCATAAAGGGTCCTTCATTCCGTGTGAAATGCGGATAATCACTGGATGGATTAAGACTTCTATGTGGAAAAACAATGTGCGTGAAGCCACGGATCCGCTGTGTGGGGTGCAGCAGATGCGGACTTCTCAGGCTGGAAACATCCAGGGACCAGAGTTAGGATCGAACCCCCCTGTTTACTACACTTACTACAGCAATGTGTATTTGTTTGTTTGTTGTGATTTGTTCCACGATCCAGGAAACAGATCCTCTGCAGCCATGGGTGTCGAGGGGGGAATGAAATGCGTGAAGTTCCTGCTCTTCTTTTTCAACTTTATTTTCTGGGTGAGTACAGTTTCAGAGCAGCCCTGGACTGGGCCACGTGGTTTTTACACCAAATCCAACACCTTTTTTATGGGGGGAGGGTTTGTTTTTCGTCTCTCTCTTTTTTTTCACCTAGCTTGTTTCTGAGGTAGAGATAACACTGACAGAGAAGATACGGATGTGTACAAACACACACATTGCAAAACAGGAGGAAGGAAACCGTTTTGCAAGCCCCGTTTTGTGATTCACCCAATGACTCCTGTCAGCTGATGGACTCCCATTACATTCATCACATCACATTATTACATAGGCAATGTGGTATACACATCTACAGACATGCCGTCACATATCGTCCTTTCATTCATATTTGGTGGCTCTTGAACTTTATTTATAATAATAATAATAATAATAATAATAATAATGTGAGTGTGTGCACTGTGCAGTCCCTTTGAGTGGTCCAGCGGAGGCAGAGGAGAGAGGTGGTGGTGGCCCACGGTGATGGAGGAATGTGAACCTCGTGACCACCTTTCAAAGTGTAACCTCGTCATGTGACTTTGTGGAGATCAAGTCATGCGACGATAACAGTGCGTGTAATTGCATGGAAGATTGGCATCTGAGCACGAAAGGAGGAGGGGGGAAAAAAAAAAAAAAGCAAACCCTGACAGATTATCTAAGCTACCGGCGCGTAGAGCTTCCTGAGGTTACGAGAGGCCCTGCCTTTTTGAAAACATGTCGCTGAGGCAGGGATTTCGCATTCTATTCCGTGATAAATGTGATCTTTTTGGCTCTGTTTGCTATCCTGCTTGTGCTTTTATATTTTCCTGTCAAACACGAGCCACCTACTTGACTCATGCTTAAATATTTACATTGGTGTTCCTACAAAGAAAGTTCCTGAGTAATTGTGAGTAGGCCCCGCTGAGAGCATGGCAGGACAGTTATGATGTCATTCTACTACGAGCATTCCATTTGTTCCATTGGATGTATTGTTTGTTTTAGGAGAAAAGCTACCGCTATTACATTAAGATTGTTTAAAAAATAAAATAAAAGTAAATGTTTACCGTATCCAGCTTTTATTGATTGGATAATACCAGATTTCTGTCGACTTTGTCAGTTAACTTGACCACAACATTGCCATATATTTATGGGTTTGGATCCATTATTGTTCCAGTCAATACATATAGACATAAGCTAAGCAGATAAGGTAATAGTCCCCAGGCGGAAATTCAGGACTTGGTCGTGTTCGTAGTAGTGTAGGGTAGTGGCCAATGATAATGCGTAATAACTCATTTGCACATTTTAGATTATTCACTGATGTGTTGTACCTGGTTGATGTCTGTAGAGCTGAAATGCACATCTAGCGGATAAAGCAGCAAGACCAGTTTGGCTGGTAAACTTGGGTTCTCGGAGCAGCGGTTCATTTGTTTTAAGGGCTGTGGGCTAAATGCTTTTGTACGGCAGGGATGCTTTGGCAGGCTGCTATTATAATGCTGTTGCTCTCAAAGCCATGTAACTACAGCATCACCGGTTTGATACCATCTGAACAATTCCACGTGGGCTTGGGTGAAATATAATGCATTGCTTCCACTCTCAAACGCTGCAGGACTCATTACATCACCCTAGAATAGCAATAACAACGATTGGTATTATCTTGGCTCTCCAAAATTGACTTTTTTTTGTTGGGATTCAGATTTTTAGATAATCCCCCTCGGTGGAGGCCAGAGAGCCATTTCTACGTCAGCTTCTAAGTGTATTGTCTGCGCTAACCATCCGCCTGCTCTCGCCTCTCTCCGCAGTTATGTGGTCTGGCGTTAATCGTCCTGGGAATCCTGGTTCAGGTCGCGATTCACAACACCTTCATGATCCAAGATGTCTCTGCCTCCGTAGCCCCGCTGGTCATCATCATAGTCGGCATAGTTATTTTCTTCATTGCCTTCTTTGGCTGTTGTGGCGCCTGGAAGGAAAACCACTGCATGGTGACCACGGTAGGTCGCATCGCATCGTCCGCTGCCTTGCGCGGTTCAATCAGCAAATCTAAACGGGGGCCCTAAATAACTGGTCGCGCCTTTCCTCCTAGTTCGCCATCCTTCTTTTCCTCCTCATCCTCGTGGAGATTGCGGCGGCCATCGCTGGATACCACTTCAGAGGCAGAGTGAGTATATTGTGCCTGTGAGCTTTTTTTTTTTTTGTGTATGCTTATGATGCACATAAAAAAAAAAAATGCTGAAAATGTCTTCCTTCTAGATCACAGAGGTTGTCCAGAACAGTCTCACTGAAATGATCACCAGGTACAACAACAGCACTGACGAGTTCAGGAAAGCTGTCGACAATCTGCAGAAGGATGTGAGTCGTGTACACTGTCCGGCTCCGTGTTTGCATAGGTGGACAACTCCTTCACATAACATTTTCGCATCCTGCTGGTTGTCATTACCTTGCCGTTTTCCTAACCCTGTTTACATATGCCACACACACTGTACACAACTAGGTGCAGCACACGTTTCAGAACACAGTCCAATGTAGAGGATCATGGTTACACGACACTTCGGGATGCATATTTCTCTGTCAGCTTAGTTCAAGCTGCACTAGATGTGCTTGAAGGAAAACAATCACACCCTGTCCAATCCGTTCCTTGGGCAATTACGCGGCATACACGCGCCAGGTTTAAAGTTACCTCTCACAGCAAATGTAACTTAAATTTCTCTTAATGCCAGCGTGCAAAATGCTGGCATTAAGCGTACGTGACTGGTCAGCGGGAAATTTCGGCACATTCAACATCACCGAATTTGTGTCATGGCCTCATTGTTACCGTTCACATTCCGCTTGTTTTTCCACAGCTGACGTGCTGCGGTGCCAACAGTTCTTCAGACTGGAGGAACTTCATGCCTGATGGGAATTCTGTTCCGGATTCGTGCTGTGTGAATATCACGGCAAAATGTGGAGTTGGGGCAATGTTAATCCCAAGCAAAGTGCACCAAGAGGTAAAACACAACCTTTTGTTTGGTCAAATAAATCAACACGCAAATATTTTTGAGCGGGAATAGGCCTGCAGTTATTGTAGCGTTGTGAAGGTCCTTCTCCAGGCAACGCAGCACGTTTGTTTCTCTGTCAACAAATACAGCGTTGAGGTTTGGAACTAAATGTCTCTTCTTAACCAGGGCTGTCACACTGCCATGGAGCTGCTGCTGAAAGAGAACATCATGTGGGTCATTGTTGCAGTTGTTGTCATTGCCGTGCTACAGGTATGTTTCCTCTCACCACAATGGTATTGATGCATTGTTTGGCGCTGATACAAGTAAAAAAAAAAATACACCGCACACAACTCAAGAAAGAAAAACTAAAATGGCTCTTGTGTATTTGTTACAGATTTTGGGTATTGTGTTCTCCTGCTTGCTGATGAGAGGCATTCGCAGCGGCTATGAAGTCATGTGATCCTGCAAATAGAACCTGAGCAGATGGCAGCTGTCCAGGTCATGTCAAAGGAAAGCTTTCAATCTTTAAAATATTTACCTCTCATATTTCTACAGTAATGCCATGCTCAGAACAATGTATTGTACTTGTTATGATTATAAGATTGCCAAAAACCAACAATATAACTACCTAGATAGAGATTTAGGATCAAACCTCCGGTTTTAGAAGATGGTATTAGTATATTTTCTTTGTCATATTTTTGGATTTCCTTTTCAACAGCTCTACTTGGCTTTTTCTGTCCATCTATTTTTATTAAAGTCTTTAACTTAACATCTCCTTCATTTGTCTGCTGATAGAAGCACAGAAGTTATTTATTTAAGATGCACACATTTCCTTTATAATGCACAGAAACCATATTGGCACAGCAACACATTTAGAAAAAGTTCAAATAGAGCAAATAATGTCTGTAAAAAAAGTTTCATGTACAGAATGAATGATAACAGAAGAGAATCACAACAGAAGAGAATCCAACAGCAACTAGAAATAGTCCAGATGGGTTGTAGCGGTACATAACAAAGGAAGAGGAAGCTTGAAATATCCTATTTGGTAATATATATTCTATCGTCTATACCAGCACACAAGAGATGTGCAGTTCCTCTTTGTACTGCCCGAGCGAGACATTATTATTTTCCAAACGTGGGTAAGTGCTTTCTGCAGCACGCGCACACACACACACACACACACACACACAGCAAGTGCCATCACAGCATTTCAGAGGGTGTATAATTGTGCTTCACCTTCCCAAAAAGTTAAGCATTCAATATGCAACATAGAATGATAGAAGTGAACAGTTCCAAGTTTGGAAAGTAAAAATCCCGCCATGCCTGCCTCTCAAGCACCGAGATAACTCCAAGCACTAGGAGGACGTTTACCTTCTAACCCTTGAATAGCCACTACGTGTTTTGTACATTTTAAGCTCAGCTGCTTTTTCAAAACACAAATAAATAAATATCCTTTGTTTGGATTTGTAATCGCAATTCAATTGTCAATTAACTTGGGCTTTATTTGGCCTAGCGAGTCATTTTTACCAGATGTGATGTGATAGATGTTTGTGACATTGCAGGTTGTTACCAAAGTTGATTTTCCGCCGCACCTAAACCATGCCCTGACTTCTCACATGATGTCTCATGTGAGAAATGCATCAAGTGAAGGCCAACAGGCGTGGGGGGGGGGAAGGCACATTAAATAATGATGTCACATTGGATTGAAGCATGGGAGGGGTCAGTCAATCATTGACATGTTTTTAAGTTGGAATGTCTCAACTCATTTTTATGGTTCCAATTTAACAGTACAGTACCCCCCCCCCCCCCCCCCCAACAATCGTCTGTGTATAACGTTGCTGTTTGTGTGTTGAATAATGCATTCAAGTAAACAGCCTTGAGGTAATAGCATTTGAACTTTTGACTAATCTAAAAAGTACAGTACGCATATTAAATTTCACTTATCACTAAGTCTTATGTGTCAGGTAAACATTGTCAATTGGTTATAACTTATTTTGTAGAGCTTAACACCGTCTCATCATCTGCACTCATACTATGCTGTGGTGTTAATTTAAATTTTGCCTAATTTAGTGAACCCCTTACAAAACGACCTCCCCATTGTGAGGACGGCTAGTTTAAGTGCCTTAAACTCATGCCTGTCTACATGGGCATTGGAGTTCCAGACCATCAGTGCACCATCAAAGATGATAGATTTGCTTCCCCCCCCCCCGTGCTGCTACTTCCCAAAGATAGCCTTTTGATTTTCACACAAAGGAATAACTTTTATATCTACAGGAATGCAAACTAAAATCTCTTGGGGCGCCCCCTTCCGTATTGTTAGGAAGGAAGTCAACGTTGGCAGCTCATGTGGTGGTGTTGCCCTGTGCAGCATGCGACTGATAGATGAATGGAGGGGGCAGATTGTTCGTTTCCTGTCAGTGGCGACTGACATGTGGGTAGTTGGCAGAGAGCAAAACCATGGTGTGTAAGAGCAGAGACACTTCAGACTCTAAGGGGAGGGAAAAACAAAACAGGGCATGATGGAGGGGATTAGACCCAACAGACATGTAATTTCTGCTGTTTATGTCGCAAAATGAAATTCAACACACCTTTTAATTGACAGGAAACCTGGAGCCACTGAGACAGCCACTCGCGGCACTGGTTGATGCTGAGCCGGTCAGAGTTGAGACCCCTGACATAACAGGCCTAGGCAGAGAGGAAAGTCTTAACTCATTGACGCAAGAAGCGAGGAACGCTTGCTAATGCTAATTTACTGCAAACAAGCGGCTTTGTACGTTGTCATGGGATAAGAGAGCGTTCCTGATTTCAGTCATTTGACCCTGTGACCATTCAAGTCAAGTCATGCACTGAAACGCCAACCTGTCTGAGTTCAGAGTCGCTCAGCTGATTCGGACCCAGTCTGCTGAGGGCGCGGTCCAAGCGGAGCAGCTCCAGGGCGTGGCGGCTGAGCCGGGTGCCGATCAGGAAGCCCGGCAGGCGCGCCGTCAGGAAGAGCAGGGGGCAGATGTGTCTCTACTTGGCCGAAAAGAAGAAGAGGAGGCACGGAGGCCCGTGTCACTGCAGCGGAACATTTCATACATGGCGTCTCAAGAGAACGGACAGAGGGCCGTCTACGCTCGTTCACTGACCATTTGATCCGCACTCATCCTCTTCATCCCCAGGGGAGGTCCGGAAAATAGCCCCCGCACGGCGTGGATTTCAGACACTTTGGGATGTTTTCCATTTTTCACCTGACGTTCCACAGAAACAAGACTAAATCACCCCGCATGCATCCTGTATTGATTCTCTTAACCTTTTGCATGTAAAATTGCTAGACATTTTATCCCCACCCCCCTTCAGTGCTCTTTACTTACCGTAGCGCAAAGGCCCACGAGGCGATTCTGTAGAGCAACATCTTTAACCCGAGACGCTGCACTCTCAAGCCCCCGCAGCACTGCCCGATGGTTCTCGGCCCTGTTGGCGTGGTACACTCCACGAAACTCTACCAGCTGCTGAGGCGTCCAGAAATGCCGGATCAGGAGCTGCCGGGGGAAATAGTACCTGGTGGCGAACAGGAAGCATCAATATTAACGAGTAGGAAGGTAGTTCCAGGTAATAGATCAGCAAGGTACGAAGGAGATAAAGCAGAAAGGCAAGAGACAGCGGGAACTTCCGCATACATTTTAGCATAGAACGTATTTCTAGCCGCAAGATCAGAAAGTCCGGTGTGCAAGATGCCGATGTACAAACAAACAAAGGGAACAAAGTGTTGGAAACAAAAGGGAAGTGGAAACTCACATCAAGACAAAAACCAAATAGTTGGCAAACGGGGGGATGGATATCATCACCAACGGCAAAGCTTTGATCACGTCTCGCCGAAACTGTGAAACAATGAAATTGATGTAAACAACCGGTAACCTTAAGGCCGGGGTCAAGTGGTGCATGGGTTTAGAATTTTTTTTTAAACATTTCCTTAGTATATCAGACAAAAACAAATGACTTCTCAGATATTGATAATGTGAACTATATAACAAACTACATGTGTATTGTTATAGCTGTTTTTTGTGAAATGTAAATGGTTTTACTAAAATGAAAACATGACTTAGCAGTTTGAGTAGTGCACATTATATTTTAAACAAGAATTTAAAAAAGCTAAAACATAGTATTGGTATAACAGTAGTAGGAGTTTGAGTATCCCCAAAATGAACATTAATTACCAAGAGTCATTAACCACGTCAGATATTTCAAATAAATTGGATATTTAGCTGTTTTGACATATAATAAGCATGCTATAATATAGAATCTTTTTTTTTTGTCCAAGAACATATTGTTCAGTAAAATAAATTAACTAGATCAGTACTCCATGTGAGCAGATATAGAACTACATATAGTTGAGGACCCAAAATAGGGATTTTATTTTTATTTTTTTATCTCGCTGCATCTCTAATGTGTGATTAATTGTAGTCGTAGTATAGCACAATAATATGAAATTGTTACACAGAAGTTAATGATATATTACATGGCATGTTAAAATGACTTTATTAATTTCACTTGAAACAGAATGGAATCATGGCCAGAATAAATGCAATTCTCCCCTTGTTAAATAAGGCTATTACAAAACTGGCCAACAGTTCATGTTCCCTATCAAGAGGAGTTAAAACCACAATGTGGTTTTGAATTCCACATCTTCATGGCGATGACAGTTGATAAGAGCAACAGTAGTTGTGACCCACCTGCCTGAGTTGTTCCATGTCCCTGTACGGCAAATTCTGGACTTCTACGCCCTCTTTGACCATTTTTGTTTTTATCCTCACGATGTCTTTGGCATCTCGGAAGAGTAGCCTGAATCCTTTAAACAATGCTTATATCAATTATCACATAACACAAGGTCAGGTCAATTATTTCACAGCCAGAAGAGGAAACTTTAGTTGTGTTTTGTTTTACATAATGAGGTGTAAACTTTTTTATTTTATTTTACCTTCCACAAAAGTGTGATAGAGTTGATAAAAGCGTGGGAATCTCCTCTTGAGGAAGCTCTCATACTTGTCATTCGCCCACTGCAGCTTTGAGGCGACATTTCGGCCGATACCTCGTCTGGCTTTCGAGGGAGAGTAGTGTCTAAACAGGGACAACCTGGGAAATTGGATTAGTGAACAAGAGGCTACGCCATCAAAAAGAGTGTGGTCACTGTGTTAGTTGTTCTATGTTTCTATGTGTGACTTATGGTCATTCGCCCCTTCTTGGAGAAGCAATGATGACTAGTTGTTAAGTTGATCGGAACATTGGTAAGTTGTCTGTCCTCTGAGGAAAGGGTGGTTAGTGGCAGCCACAAAAGTATTTTAAAAAAGTGCTCTTGGCATTGCAGGTTGGGAATTGAAACTCAAGTGGATCACCACTAAGTTATGGGCCTAGATCTAAATCAAGCTTAATCATTTTAGTATAAAACAAAAATATGACATTTTTATTCCAGGCATTTACTCTTGGTAATTGTTCTAAAATTCAAATTAAAAAGGCTGGTCCGTAAATTAACGAAATACTGGTATATGAACAACCACTTTTATTCTGGTTTCACCGCCTGAGGTTTCAGGCTAAAATCCAATCCCAAACTTATTAAATAAGGGATTTGTGCTATTGTTATTAACCTTGTGGTTCTAGTAATAGCTTTCTAACTTCCCCTTTATTGTTCTGTCACTTAAAGAGTCTCCCAAAGCCGGTGACGTCATAAAGTGGAAAGGCCACACATGGCACACAAGCGCTTGATGATTTTCAACGTAGTTCATGTCAGTAAACAACGGGACCTTGTATGCATACAAACACGCATTTTCAGGGTTCATACCGCATGCATGGGCATGAACTCTGCGTAGGAGCATGTCGTATGCATGCCCGTACGCGTTTTCAGAGGTCCCGATGTTTACTGACATGGACTACAGTGGAATATCATCAAGCGCTTGTGTGCCCTGTGTGGCCTTTCCACTTTGTGACGTCACTTGCATTCGGGAGACTTCTTTCGGTGTCAAAACAAAACAAGTCTTTTAATGACGGTTAAACTGCCTTGCCATAGACTGTTCTTCCTTACCCGGTTGGTCGTAATATCCACATTACTATTGGTTGTTTGTCACATTTTTCTGCGAATATTACTTTTATGAAAGCACCGTTAGTAATTCCCCCCAAAAAGATGGCTATATTAGATAGAATGTGGTCTGGCACACGGATAGCGTCTTATTGGGCAAAAGGCCCAATAACACATTTTCTGCGTTTCACACCATATCTCTCGCCAGTTTGTTCGAAAGTGAGTCAGCAAGTGCGACGGGTGTGTCGTTGCCGGCATTGTTTTTGTTATTTGAGCCCACCCAAACGGAAGCTTAAACGGCTGCTTGGACCCGACGGGCAGAATGACAGCTAGCACATTCCTACCAAGCGGGCGCGTCGAAACACAGTTATAAAGCGACCAACGGTCAAACGAAAGCGCTCTCACTCTGCCCTTTACCTCAGCCCACAGGACGCGTGAGGAAACGCCGTGCCAGCCGTGAGACAGTCCACCCGCAATCCGTAAAGTCTGGCCAAAGACAGCCGGGTGCACAAGGCGGCACCGGACAGCGCCATCTTGGCCATGGCGAACCCTGCCGGCTTCGTCGTGTGTTTCAATGGTGTTTTTACATCCACACACACGTCGAACTGCCGCCATCTACTGGTCATAAATCATGAATCCTAAACCAATAAAGAATTTTCTCCCATGCCACTGATTTTGAAAACGGATTTTTTTTTAAAATCTATTTTATTATATTTTTGATTTCAATCCAGCCACTGGGGGTGCACAAGCCAGTGTATCATCAGTGCCGGTCCCAAGCCCGGATGAAGAGAGAGGGTTTGCGTCAGGAAGGGCATCCGGCGTAAAAAGCATGCCAAATCAAACATGAGGACCACAAATCTGATTTCCATACCGGATCGGTGGAGGCCCGGGTTGACAACGACCGCCTCTGGTGCCGTTAGCCGACAGGGTGCCAGTGGAAGTTGTGCTTCTGTCGGCCGAAGAAGTAGAGGGGGAAGGCCTGTCCGGAGACAGCAGGAGAGGAAGAAGGGTAGGAGAGTAGAGTTGAGAGTAGGAACTTTAAACGTTGGCACTATGAAGGGTAAAGAGAGAGAGAGAAGGAAGGTAGATGTACTATGTGTACAAGAGACCAGGTGGAGGGGGAGTAAGGCCAGGAGTATCGGAGCCGGGTACAAACTGTTCTACCATGGAGTGGGTGGCAGGAGAAATGGGGTAAGGATAGTCTTGAAGGAAGAATATGTAGAGTGTTTTGGAGTTGACGAGAGTATGGGACAGAGTGATTGATTGAATTGATGGGGTGATAAAGAATGTGGTCAGTGCATATGCTCCACAAGTTGGGTGTGAGATGGAAGAGAAAGAAGAATTCTTTAGTGAGTTGGATGTAGTGGTGGAGAGGGTCCCCAAGGGAGAGAGAGTGGTTGTTGGAGCAGATCTCAATGGCATGTTGGCGAAGGGATCAGACACATAGGTGATGAGAAGGTGATGGGTAGATATGGTGTCAAGGAGAGGAATGTGGAAGGCCAGATGGTAGTGGATTTCGCCAAAAGTATGGAATTGGCTGTTGTGAATTCGTATTTCAAGAAGACGGAGGAACACAGGGTGACATACACGAGCGGAGGAAGGCGCACACAGGTGGACTTATGCAGGAGGTGCAAGCTGAAAGAGATTAGTGACTGCAAAGTGTTGGTAGGGGAGTGTGTTGCTAGGCAGCATCGGATGGTGGTCTGTAGGAAGACTCTGGAGGCCAAGAAGAGGAAGAGCCAAAGATAAAATGGTGGAAGTTGAAAAAGGAGGAGTGTTGCATGCAATTTAGAGAAGAGGTAAGGCAGGCAATAGGTGGGAATGAACGGTTACCAGATGACTGGGAAACAACTGCAGAAGTGGTGAGGGAGACGGCCAAGAAGGTACTCAGTGTATCATGCGGGAAGAGGAAGGAAAACAAGGACTCTTGGTGGTGGAGTGAGGAAGTACAGGAGAGCATAGAGCGGAAGAGGTTGGCGAAGAAGAAATGGGATAGTCAGAGAGATGAAGAAATTACAGGAGTACAAGCTGATGCGGCGCAAGGCAAAAAGAGAAGGGGCAAAGGAAAAGGCATACGACGAGTTGTATGAGAGGTTGGACAGTAAGGAAGGAGAAAAGGACTTGTACCGATTGGCAAGACAAAGGGACCAAGCTGGGAAGGATGTACAGCAGGTTAGGGTGATGAAGGATAATGATGGGAATGTGCTGACTAGTGAGGAGTGTGTTTTCAGAAGGTGGAAGGAGTACTTTGAGGAGTTGATGAATGAAGAAAATGAGAGGGAGAGAAGAGTGGATGATGTGGGGATAGTGGATCAAGAAGTGCAGCAAATTAGCAAGGATGAGGTGAGAACAGCATTAAAGAAGATGAAGAGTAGAAAGGCAGCTGGCCCAGATGATATACCTGGGGAGGCATGGAAATGTTTGGGTGAGATGGCAGTAATGAGACTGTTTAACACCATCCTGGAAAGGGAGAGGATAACGGAGGAGTGGAGAAGAAGTGTACTAGTACCCATCTTTAAGAATTAGGGAGACGTACAGAGCTATAGTAACTACAGGGGAATAAAGTTGATCAGCCACAGCATGAAGCTATGGGAAAGGGTAGTGGAGGCTGGTTAAGAGGAGAGGTCAGGATCAGTGAGCAGCAGTATGGTTTCATGCCAGGAAAGAGTACTACAGATGCAATGTTTGCTTTAAGAATGCTGATAGAAAAGTCCAGGGAAGGCCAGAGGGAGTTGCACTGCGTCTTTGTGGATTTAGAGAATGCATATGATAGGGTGCCGAGAGAGGAAGTATGGTATTGCATGAGGAAGTCAGGGGTGGCAGAGAAGTACGTAAGAGTTGTACAGGATATGTATGAGGGCAGTCAGACAGTACTGAGGTGTGCAGTAGGTGTGACGAAGGCATTCAAAGTGGAGGTGGGATTGCATCAAGGATCAGCTCAGAGCCCTTACTTGTTTGCAATGGTGATGGACAGGTTAACAGAATCAAATCAGGCAGGAGTCCCTGTGGACTATGATGTCGGATGACATTGTGATCTGTAGCGAGAGTAGGGAGCAGGTTGAGGAGAGCCTGGAGAAGTGGAAGCATGAGGCATTAGAGAGAAGAGGAATGAAAGTCAGCAGAAGTAAGACAGAATACATGTGCCTGAATGGGAGGGAGGGCGGCGAAAAGCTGAGAATGCAAGGAGTGGAGGTGGAGGAGGCCGATGAGTTCAAGTACTTGGGGTCGACCATCTAAAGCAGCGGAGAGTGCGGGAGAGAGGTGAAGAAGAGCGTACAGGCAGGGTGGAGTGGGTGGAGAAGAGTGTCCGGAGTGATCTGTGACAGAAGGGTTCTAGCAAGAGTGAGGGGGAAGGTCTACAGGACGGTAGTGAGACCAGCCATGTTGTACAGTTTGGAGGCTGTGGCTCTGACAAAAAGGCAGGTGGCTGAACTGGAGGTGGCAGAGTTGGGGATGTTGAGATTTTCATTGGGAGTGACAAGGATGGACAGGATGAAGAATGAGTACATTAGAGGGACAGCTCAGGTTGGACAGTTTGGTGGAAAAGTGAGATTGAGATAGTTTGGACACGTGTGTAGGAGAGATGAGAGTTACGTTGGGAGAGGGATGCTGAGGATGGAGCTGCCAGGCAAGAGGAAAAGAGGAAGGCCAAAGAGAAGGTTTACGGATGTGGTGAGGGAGGGCAAGCAGGCGGTTGGTGTAAGGGAGGAAGACGTGCAGAACAGAAGGTATTGGAGGCAGATGATCTGCTGTGGCGACCCGTAACGGGAGCAGGCGAAAGAGGATTCTATTTTTCATTTCATATTTTAATATAATTAATATTTGTGATTCTTAAAATCAATCACTGGCTGAGGACCTTCCTCACTAGGGATTTGATGCTTGTTTCAACTTATGATGTTCTTCTTGCTCTTTTATGTTTGTTTTTGTTTTTTTAAGTGAATATTTTCAACTTCAACTTCAATTGTGTTTTTGTTTTTCAAACGAAATACAGGTTTAAACTGACGTCAGAGGAGATTGCGCGTGTCGCGGCACGACGTCACAACGCTTTTACAGTTTGACGAACAGCTAAAACGCGTCGTCCGCAGTTGGTCACCGTCAGGTAAGCCGACTTGATAGCCGTGTCCTGTGGTTTTTGGTTTACAAATTCGATTTCTTAATAATAATAATAATAATAATAATAATTTAATTACCAATTACTTGAATTTGTAGGTTAGCCTTCCCAATGAGAGGCTCGTTTTACCAATCTCAGACTTGTAATGAAGTTCAAGTGGGTTCGCCTGTGCGTTGGGGAGCTGTTTTTACTCCGTGCCTTCGGTGTTTGGGATCATCATAGGAGCAGAAGCGATTTTCTTTGCGTTATCTTAAAAGAAGAAGCTTCCTTGTAACGCCGCATTTTAATTGCAGTCGGAAATCGATCTTTCGTACCGTCGGTGTTGCGTCGTACTCCGTTTACGACGCCGGTCATTTCTATCTTCAGGAGGACATCGGCCTCCGCAGCCAACGTGTGTTTTATTATTGTATATATATTTTCAAGCTTTTGAATGCTACAAGCATCCGAACGGGAGTTAAAACTACGGAGTGGCGTAGTTAGACGTTAGAATTATTGTCAAATTAAAACGACAAAAAGCAGATGCCCAGAAATTCTGCACTATTCCAATTTGGAGGTTGGGTTTTGCCGAGTTTTGATCTCAATTCAATGCAGCATGGGTGGTTGTTAGAACGTTGCATCCAGGTTCCCCCCTCAATTGTTGTCCGTTGGGGCTGTGTCGTTTCGTTGTTTTGTTTTGTTTTGTTTTGTTTTAGTTTTGTTTTAGTTTTAGTTTTCTAGGCTCGGCAGACGGAAGATGTCCCACAGCGTTGGAATTACCACCGGTCCATGCAAGCGGGCCTCTGCTGTGTCCACTCGGGCAAAAGAGGAGACGGGTATAAAATAATTATACTTTATTCATCATATCAGCAGCATTTTAAATATAGTTGCTGAAACAGGCCGCCAGGAGCATGATGAGAGCAAATTCACACGTCAGGATTCATTCAACGCGCTTCCGGGACCCACTTTAACCAAACTTCTGTTGGCACGGCGGCCATTTGGTGGTGCGTTTATTTTACTTTTCCCAGCGATGGAAAAAGCAGACTGTGACCCAGAGAAACTCCTACAGTGCCCCTATGACAAAAACCACCAAATCCGGGCCTGCCGCTTCCCTTACCATCTCATCAAATGCAGAAAGGTTGGTAGCGTTCACAGAAAAGTGTTCTCAGAGCAGTTTAAGGGCAATTTTTTGGGGGGGGGGGTGGAAATCTGCACCTCTCTGCGGCAAGATCTATGTATATTTGATATATCCACACAGTTATCCTCGTGAATGGATTCTTCTCAATTCCTCAAAATATGCACGTAGCAGGTGTAGGATATACTGATAAAATCCAATAACACTTTTTTTTCCAGAGATGCCTCTATGAAGTATTTGAGAATATTCTAGAGATGACCGTTGTTGCTTTCATAAGACGTTTACGCCCAAGAATATTTGAGAAACAATTATTAGTGATGTGGATATTACAACCGAGCACGCACTGTGGTGTCATTGACTGGAACAATCTGTGAAGTGCACTGAAGTGCATATAATAATAAAAAGTATTATTATTTTTGGTGAGATTACTTATTAAACTCATTGTTTACTGTGATGCCGCATTAAAGAAAACATTGAACTGTATTGTGGTATAACGATGGCCAATATTCCAGATGGTATCTAGTCTCGTATTACAATTTCACTACTTTGCCGCTCAGCCCCAACATGTTGGGACTGTCTGTACACGAGCAGCGTGATCAAAGTGCTCTGCTCAGACGTCCTCCGCTCAAACACTGAGAGGTTATTAATGGTCTCAACTAAACTTTTTTGAGATGTTTTGATCTGCAATGCTATATTTTAGTGATTAGAAATATAGGTGAAAAATAAATAAATAAACCCTCAATAGGGTGATAAGTATCGTGACATTATACGTCGTGTTGGTAGTCAATTTTGAGCAGTGATGTTGAGCTGTTAGTATTGATGAAAAGTGACGACGTCACAAAGTAAAACCTGAACAATTCAAATAGAAAAGTGATGTTTTTCGTTCACTCACGGGAACTCAATCGTGCAGGTTGGAGTGGAGACATTTTTCCGAACAGTTGTTTAGCGTAATGGACGGTGGAGGACGCCTCCTGGGTTTCCCTCCCGGGGGGTTCCCTCCTGGTTCTGAATATCTTCACATTGAAGGGGGTTTTGGTTGTTGTTGAATGAAATTGTCTTTTTGGCCTCGCAGAATCACCCCAAACTGGCCAGGGAGCTCAAGACCTGTCCCTTCAATGCTCGTCACCTGGTCCCGAAAGATGAGCTGACGCATCACGCGGCCATCTGCGTGGACAGAAAAGCTGTCAGCGCTGACTGCGGTGAGATTATTTGGATGCTCAAGCAGATCTTGCTCAAACTGGCTGGAGTGATAACCCAGTCAGTCTCTGTGGACAACTGTCTTTTATTTCATTTTTAATAGGGGATGATTCAGATGAGCCGTGCAAATGGCAGCTCCCCGTCTGTACTTGGACAAACCCAAACACCTTTGAGGATTGGGATAAAGGTAAAATAATTTATATTTTTGTAAAAACACCTTTTTATTTGTCATTGATTTAATGGCAATGTGAGGATGTGACAGTCCAGGTAAACATAAACAACCGTGTCTTGTGTATTTATTTTATTTCTTTTGCAGATGCCGACCATTTTGCTGCACCTTTTGTGTGGGGTGTATCCACATCTGCCACTGCAAGGTTTGCTGCTTTCACTCTATTTAAATTGTGAATATGTTGTCGTGAAACTGAACTGATGTTTTGACTTGTATGTTTTCAGCGTGCAAGCGGGCAGCACCTTGCAATATGAGCCCAACCTCACCTCTGGCCTGAGAGCGCCCAGGGTTTATCCATGGCCGTTACTGTAATGAGACATGATTCTTCTGAGGGACAAAAATGAGTGTAGTCATTTTCATTTTAGCATGTTGTAAATGTGCATGGTGTGGTGTTTTCTTTGATGCAGTTCAGTGTGATATGTTTTATACACCCCATGCAAATGTTGTTTTTTACTGCAAATACAATTTGCAAAGTTTGGTTGTCAATTGCATGTGTTGGCTCTGGTACTTTTATTTTTTTAAATGCATGGACATCTAACCTTTTCATATATTTATTTTAATGTTGTGAAAAAATACAAGTTTGATGCTTGGGTTTAATATTATTTTTTATTATTTTTTTAAACCTTAAACAAATGTAAATTGTAAACTATGTTCTTAGTTTTATTATTGAGAGTCCTGGGAAGGGGGGGGGGTGATACTTCTTCTAGTGGTTCCAGACATTCTTCCTAGGACTTTATAGGACTGATCACTCAGAATTGTTTTGAGCTTAGTGTCACATTCCTAATTTCAAGCTAAAAGTTCTTTAACTGTACATAAAGTGATCAGCATTGATATACTTTCCATAATGGTACATTCACGATCAAGACCTTTCTCTTCTATCACAAAATAGGAATATCTACTTTATAAAATCCATTTCCTGTTTTGAATTAGCGGTCACTCACATGGCTCATAATAAAACTGCTGCACCACTTGAGGGCAGTGCCCGTCTTTTTTTTTTATATTATTATTTTTTTATTAAATGTTTTTGATGGGGGGGTTAACTAGAGTGTACACGCATGCTTCCTCTAACAATAAAATCTCCACCATAGGCCGCCGTGCCGACAGAAGTTTAGTTAAAGTGGATCCCGAAAACACGTTGAATGAATCTTGACGTGTGAATCTGCTCTCATCATGCTCCTGGCAGCCTGTTTCAGTAGCTATATTTAAAAGTATAATTATTTTATACCCGTCTCCTCTTTTGCCCAAGTGGACACACCAGATGCCCACTTGCATGCCCTGGCGGTGTTTCCAACCGTGTAGGACATCTTCTGCCTGCACGAGCCTAGAAAACCAAAACAAAACCGGCCCAACGGACAACAATTGAGGGGGGAACCTAAATGCAAAGTTCTAACAGCCACCCATGCTGCATTGAATTGAGGTTGAAACTCTGCAAAACCCAACCTCCTAATTGGAACTTCTCAATTTTCACTTGGACTTGCAAGTTCTGAGTTAGTCTGAAATGCATGTTAAAGTAGCTGAAACGGGCTATGCATCCAGTCTTTAAAGCTTTGCTCTTACAGTATTGGTTTGCCCAGGGTTGCACTAACATCTGACATAACAAAGCTTAGTGTATATACTCCATATTCACTTAATATTTTGATATGTACATTGATTTAAGATTTCAGGATTTTTCAAAAGGGACTTCTTTGTCATGTGATCATGTAATGTTAATATTAACATTGTCTGATTAAAAATGCCACTGCGTCGTAAAATGCGTGAAGATTTCGGTCTCAAGAAGTCCGTCATAAATCTTTGTCCACGCGGCCTTTCAACACGCCATAAAACATTCATCACTTTTTAATTTGTAAATGGAAAAAAAATGTGGTCAGTGACAGGTGTGGTTTTGTAAAGTGATGATTTAATCCATCAATTATCACAACGTCATCAGAAATTGGGGAAAAAGATGTAAGTTAAAGCTAAAAGTGATTTCTGTCTGACTTTAAAGGTAGACATGTACCATTTGGGCTTCAAAATAACATCTAATAGTGTACATCACATAGCCAGAGATGCCCTCACCGGCTGAAACGAGAGCAAGATTTTTTTCTAGTTGCGACGGAGATTTCGGTATTGCAGCCACTCGTCTTTGACCCATCTTTTGCATAAGCCCATTTGACCCGTGTTGAGTGGCACCTCGCTCATCCGAGAAATTTGAGCCAATCAAGTCAGGGCATGTGGACAAAAGAGGGGGAGAATTATTACTTTTTTAAATCTGCTATTTAAAAAGAAAAGTGCTCTGTGTCATCATTTGTACACGTGGCAGGAAGGGAAAGCTATGATAAATTAACCGCTGATCCAAGACAGATTAGTGGCATTATTGATTTCATGTGATGATGACCGTCTATTTTTATGCAGGCTATTATGGGAAGTGTCTGGCAAGCCGCCGCCCGGCTATGTCCCCATGCTTCAAGTCAAAATATGACTCCTCAGAACATGAAGCACCCCACATTGCAAACGAGTAGTACTTGGGAATGGATGGATGGATAAAAGGATCTTGGTATGTCCATGAGCTGAAGATGGACTGACCTGGTTCTCACCCCAGTGCTAAATTGGTTTTCCTGATCAGTGAAAACATTGTGTCTCATGCTGCTGAGTATTTGGCAGAAGAATACTGTAGTGCCACGTAGACAGAGAACATATTAGAGTTAGAGTAACTCTGGTATTAGAGTCCCATGAATAAAATATTAAAACAAAAAGGCCAGAATTTGTCTGAGTGAATTGTTTTCTTACTTATGTCTGTCACACACATCCATAAGATTCCCCTAATTTTTTTTCTGATGAATTAAGATCTGCTGTCGATTCATTTTAATGATAATAACAAAGTAGGTTGTTTATAGAGCTCGGTGTGGTTGTCTGTCTTAGCAATAAACATCCACTGACTATTTAAAATCAATTGTTAAAAAAATCGATAAAATAATTTTTTTTATAGATGGATAAATAGATAGATGGATGATTGATAGATAAAAACTGATATCTGATTCATTGTATACAATTGATATAACTGATAATTGACATCAAGTTATTTTTTTTTTTTATTACCATTCTAAAAATCGATCAAGTGTTTAGTTAGTCGTATACGGCATGCATTTCTTTGTTTTTTTGCTTTTTGCTTTTGGATTTGAAAACGTTTTTGCTTACGGTACTTTAATAATTTACCTCAAAACAGCAGGTTGACGGTCTTATTTAAATTAAGATTATTATAGTATTAAGATCATTTAATGTCATTGCTCAATCAAAATAAATATCTTGCAGCACAAATGAATATATCTGCTTATTGATTCAAGACGGGTCAGTCTGTAAAACCATGCTTCTTGAGCTGGTTCGAGAGGGGTCAGTCAGTAAAACCATCATTCTAGAGCTGGTTTGAGTTAGATCAGTCAGTAAAACCATGGTTCTAGAGCTGGTTTGGGATAGATCAGTCAGTAAAACCATGGTTCTAGGGCTGGTTTGGGATAGATCAGTCAGTAAAACCATGGTTCTAGGGCTGATTCGAGACATCGCAGTCAGTAAAACCATGGTTCTAGGGCTGATTAGAGAAGGATCAGTCAGTAAAACCATGGTTCTAGAGCTGGTTTGAGACAGATCAGTCAGTAAAATCATGGTTCTAGGGCTGATTCGAGACGGGTCAGTCAGTAAAACCATGGTTCTTGAGCTGGTTCGAGACGGGTCAGTCAGTAAAACCATGGTTCTTGAGCTGGTTCGAGACGGGTTGGTCAGTAAAACCATCATTCTAGAGCTGGTTTGAGTTAGATTAGTCAGTAAAACCATGGTTCTAGAGCTGGTTTGGGATAGATCAGTCAGTAAAACCATGGTTCTAGGGCTGATTCGAGATGTGTCAGTCAGCTAAACCAATGGTTCTTGGGCTGATTCGAGACATCGCAGTCAGTAAAACCATGGTTCTAGGGCTGATTAGAGAAGGATCAGTCAGTAAAACCATGGTTCTAGAGCTGGTTTGAGACAGATCAGTCAGTAAAACCATGGTTCTAGGGCTGATTCGAGATAGATCAGTCAGTAAAACCATGGTTCTAGAGCTGATTGGTGAGGCCTCAGTCAGTAAAACCATGGTTCTAGAGCTGGTTTGAGACGTCTCAGTCAGTAAAACAGGGCTGATTGGAGACCTCTAAATCATTAAAACCATGGTTCTAGGGCTGATTGGAGACGGTGCAGTCAGTAAAACCATGGTATTAGGGCTGATTGGGGACGCTGCAGTCAGTAAAACCATGGTTCTAGGGCTGATTGGGGACGGTGCAGTCAGTAAAACCATGGTATTAGGGCTGATAGGGGACGGTGCAGTCAGTAAAACCATGGTATTAGGGCTGATTGGGGACGGTGCAGTCAGTAAAACCATGGTTCTAGGGCTGATTGGGGACGGTGCAGTCAGTAAAACCATGGTTTTAGGGCTGATTGGGGATGTCTCGGTCAGTAAAACAGGGCTGATTCGAGACGTCTCTGTCAGTAAAACCATGGTTCTATGGCAGAGCATTGACCTTGTGGGACTGGTCGTGCCCGCGCTGCAACTAGGACAAACTGCATGTCCAAGTGAAACTGAAGCTTCCCTGCCACTTTTTTTTTTAAATTTCAACATGCTCATCTTCTCACAGTCGACACCATGCAGTGTGCAGTGGTTCTCTTGTCGTTCTGAAAAACGTGCCAATTAATAAGTCGCTTGCAGCCGGACCTTTTAACCCTACCAGCTCTATAGCGCCGCAGTGACTAAGGTGTCGGTGTTGAGGAACATTTGGACGCATTCTGTCATTTTGGCCATTGAGCCTACAGTGGTACCTCGACTTACAACTGCATCTACTTACGACTAATCCAAGATAGGAGTACCAATAGTCGCGAAAATTTGTATCGACTTGCGACCGACTGCTCCAAGATACGACCGTGGAAATTTGCAGTTGGCGCATCGGCACCCAGTCAGCAGTCAGTCAGCAGTCAGTCAGCCGGCGACCTACATCGTGTGTGCACGTAGTTCGTGGCTTATCGATATTTTTTTCATGTTTACTGTGTTTGTGCTGTGTATTTTGTTTATTTTCACCCTTCATGATGACTCCTAAGAAGAAGGATGATGGGAAAAAGAAAAAGGCAATGACTCCCATTGAAACTAAGAAGGAAATCATAGAAAAATTGCTTCGACATACGACTGTTTGAACATACCACCGTTCTTATAGAACGAATTACAGTCGTAAGTCAAGGTACCACTCTATCAGTGTGCATCAACCCACATATAACTTTTGTAATCAGAGTGATGGTGGCTTTATCCAGTTACTTTTTCTGGAGTTCGTCCAGGAAGGTTGCTGCGTCCTCCAACTCTGCATGTCGGGTTACAGTACGGCGCCATACGGTTTCTTTGATAACCTGCAACTCAAGCAAGAAAGATTTTCCAGTTGGTCACTCCATCAGAGTATTCTGTTGCCGGGTACGACTTTTTTACGACAAAATCCATCCAGTACAGTGCTGAAGTTCATTCAGATCGGGTTTCTTCTTGCTGCTCTCCTCGTGACAAGGCATAAAAGCTTCTGAATCACAATCCCTCTCTCAACAAGTATTCAAACTTACTCAACATTTGACCAAAGCCTGACAATGAACTCTGTTGTTTTAGGGCAATTTCTACATGCCGGATGGTGGTACCAGTTCATTGATCGTAACTATTAATCAACAAACCCAAGCTGAGGACTTGAAAGTAAAATTCTATCTTGCAATTCCATATAACTGTTGTACCCCCCCCCCCCCCCCCCCCACACACACACACACACACACACACACTACAGCGCTCTCCATTAATATAATAAACAACTATAATAATTGTAAAACCAGCCTAACTACAGCTAGGATGAGGGTTTCCCTGAGTTGCTAGGCAAAGGTTTACGCCACTTCATTATCATCTGTGCAATCTATTAATAATCTTTCACAGCTTTGACTTAAAGCGCCTTTTACCACAGCAGTGGTAACAGTGTTGGTTTGTACTCTCATATTGTACCATCCACGTGTTTATAGAGGATGCTTGGCTGTGACTGTGACATATACCGGTTTGATACTGTGTGAAATGTACTGATTGTAAGTCGGCTAAATGACATAATTACGTTACAGGACATTTCATGTCATGTAAGTAAGTGGTGTGGATCACTTGAGAGCGTGAAGGGGATTCCACAGACTTCTAAAAAGATCCCAGCACATGACTGGGTTTGGGGGGCTGTGCAGGTTACCAGCACTGATCTGTTTTTTTTTTTTAGTCACACTTTCATCACGCTTGTCTTCCGCCTGCGTTTTGTAAAACATAACGTGCATAACGTACATAAAGGTGCATTGAAGGTTGAGAACTTGAACTCCACTTGCAGACTAACTCACTCCTAAATGCAATGGCACATACTTGTAAATACTCTGTGTTGTATGCCCAGCGTGCTGACAGCACAGGTAAAAAAAAAAAACAAATACAAAAAAAAATAAAAAACACACACAAATATTGAGAATGGGTCATTTTGATTAACCTGCAGTTGTTATACAAAATGTCAACACCGATACATCCACTCAAACTGTCGTACTGTGAATGAAATTCTACCATCTTTATTCGTATGGTTAAGCTTAAATGAAACTCAGTGCATATGGTATATTGAAAACAGATGTGTCTATGAGCATCTAAGACTGTTTCTGCATCAGTTGCTGTATGATATGTTTCATGTGTTTCCATGATCACATCACATGATAATATTACTATTTAGGACATTTTAGCATACCGAGTCCATGTAGGGCTCTCTGAAATCCTCATCTGAACGCAGCTTGAGCGTCTGAACCACTTTTTCAAAATAAAAAACATAAAGATGGGTCAAGTATTATTCAATATTTTAGTTACAAGTAGTATTCCATAAATTCTTTTTTTTACATTTTAAAATGGCATCCATAAAAAAAATACACATTATTGTAGCAAAAAACATGGTATTAGTCTCCAATTACCTTTTGAAATAATGGTTCAAAACGTAGTTGGTTTTGTATCTGCAACTATTAAAGCTTTTTTTTTTTTTTACTGTCTTTTAAACTTAAACACAAAGTGTTCAGTTTGTTTTCTAGGTTGTCGCATAGCTTCAAAATATAACAACAGTCGTATCACAGACTATCAATGACACTTTCTTTTTCAGAATGGCAGGGTGTCCATGAAAATCTTATCCACTATAGGCGGTGGTGGAACAAGATCCTCCAATTTCAAGTAGAAGATGCGCTGGAGGCCTTGCGTGCAGAGGGTCCTGAGCTCCGGGAGCTTCCCGAGAAGCCTGGACAAATAATTGGGCCGTACAGAGTCGGCGCCACAACCAGAGACATGATCTTTGAGGCAGGTTATCAGCTGGTTCTGCAAGTCCTCCACACGCTTTGGCTCCTTGAGACCATGGCGATCTGTCGGAGATAATAGGAAAACGGTTAAATTCATGAAGATTTACTGTCAACTCCAAGCCACCAAGAGCGAATGTATAGAAATGTCCAGTTAAGCCCCCTTCTGCCCCGGAATAAAACTCACCGGCGATTATAACCAGAGTTGTGAGGCAGGCGAAGGAGGACACGTCCAGTTTCATACGATGGAGGCCTTGGGAAAACTCCATGATGGAGTCAATCCAGTCTCCAAACCCTCGAACACACTGGGTCTTGTGAAGAATGACGCCGTTGCAAAAGATGAGCTGGTCCGTGTCTGGATTGGACCTTCCACAGAAACAAATACAAAGAAGTTTATCAAAGGTAATGCAGATGCAATACTGTGTGTATCATAGTGGGCTGACTGGTTGCAATCAGCAATAAACCAAATCTACCTCCAAACCCTGCTCACCTGTACGCCAGCCGCAGGATAAACAGTTCGACAAATGCAGACTCCAGCAGCAGCTCCTGGTCCTCGGAGCAGAACTCGGAGAAGCCGGCGACGCTCTCCGCCCACTTCCTGATGACTTGCATGGAGGCTGTGAGAAGGTCGTAGAACTGTTTGATGTCGCCAGCATCCTCCTTCTGAGACAAGCCGACAAACATCTCCTGGTACTGGATGGAGAGACATATCCACAAATGATATTTTTTTCCTGTTTAAAGGGGACCTATTATGGAAAAACTCACTTATTCAGTGCTTGTGCGCATACATTTGGGTCTCTGATGGGCCTACTAATACACATAACTGTGAAATAAGACAACCCCCACCCAGAGTCGCATCACTCTGGGTGGGGACCAGCCCACTGTACGCTCAGCGGTAATAAAATATAAGCAATAAAAATAAAAACCAGCAAAATTTTTATTTTTTATTGTAGATGTATTTATTTCACTTGCTTTTCCGACATTAACTGAATGAAACAAAAAAACAAAAAAGTCCGGTGACGTCCCTTCAGAGTTCCTATAAGCAGTGCGAATGCAACCAGAAAAAAAGCCCTTGAAGGTATGTCGTGCTCAGGGGGCCTCCCCAGTTCCTAGTTCCCCTCAGTCCCCAACTGTTGGGTGCCAAAAATTCCCATTGTGCCTCAGTAGAATAAGAACTTCTGAGTAACCATCTGAGTAACTCCACCAACGGCTGGAGAAATAACACAGGAACTACTCTACTACTGGCTTCACAGACCAGCACAAATCTTTTAAAAGAAATAGGAATTAATACCAACTGTCTGTGACAAAACTGCAGACGAGGGAAATGTTATTATTTAAAAGATAATTGTGCTGTGTGTTTCTTTCCAAACAAATGATTATATAAATATCGATAATAAAAAATGTGTATTCAGCAAGTTGACAGTAGGCTGAGCCACCCCATCCGCAGCGGAACAAACGGAACAAACATTTCAATGAGGCCTTGTAGATCTAATATGAGTGAAGATTCAGCAGCTGGATTGTTTATATCTTGCCTCAAATTTGCTAAGAAACAGATTTTGTTGGACTGCTACGGTGAAAGAAGTGAAAGTTTACATACTTCATACAGAACTTACGCTTACAGAACTGGGGCAAACAATGGGTGTGGGGAAGCAGCAGCATTTTAACTTAAAGTGACACACACACACACACACACACACACACACACACACACTGAAACAGCCCGTCCAGAGCAGGAGGCTTTATGGAGGCATGTTAGAATGACTAGAATGCATAATCTGAGTGGTATTTTCAGCATTTTCATTGGTTTGACCTATCGCACAAACCAATGCATCGATCCGTCGTCTCTCACCTTCGAGTAGTCCAGCTTTCCGATGCCGGGGTTGGAGTCGATGTGCGCCCTCACCAGGGAGGCGATCATGCTCGCCGGTGACACGGCGCTCGTGGAGTCCTGGGCGGTTTTGGGCTTGGAAGGCAGGCGACCTCTGCGTCCTTTAAGGCTGTCTGTTCTCACCACTGAGGGAAATAGTGACACGCAGAGCGTTCGGTGTAAGGTTTCCCCTGCTACAATTCACCTTTCTCAATTTCTTTCTTTCTAATTGTTTAACTTTTTAAAGTCGCAAGTCAAACTTGCGTAACGAACCCAAGTATGCACAATGACTCAAAGCTTGCTTATCGTGGACATGTCATTTTTTAATAACATCGATGACCATACCTTCCTTGACCATGCCCACAGCCAGGCACTTCTGAAAACGGCAAAATTGGCAACGGTTTCTTCGCCTCTTGTCCACCGGACAGTCCTTGTTGGCGAGACAAACATACTTGGAATTCTTTTGTACCGTACGCTGCAAAATGAAGAACAGGAAAGACGGTTGTAGTCTTTTGATTAATAACGTTTTTGAAAACATTTTTTCCCATTGAAAAGTTCCAGGATTTCAAAATGCAAGATGCGAACCAAAAGGCCGGATGTGATTACCTTGAAAAACCCTTTGCATCCCTCACAGGTCCGAACCCCATAATGCTGACAGGAAGCGTTGTCGCCACACACGGCGCAGCAGCCCTCGTTCCCAGAGGGACTTCTCGTTTTGGGCGACAGGCCTCCGTCTGGCTGCTCAGTACTCGCTTGCTCCATGACCATGTGGGAAAAGGCCAGGGCCGATGATTCTTGTTGGGTCAGCGCGAAAGGGTCCGGCTCGGCCAACTTGGACTGACCCAACAGCGGCATGTCCTCCACAGATGGTGAACCAAAAGTGAAGTAAGAGGGCGGATGGGACACCAGAGCCTTATCGGCTCCCCAGTATCCCGGTGTGGGAGAGTAGGGGCCGAAGGCTGAGTCCCAAGGGGCGGCGGCGGCAGCCGGCTGAGTCTGGAACCCGGGCGTTGAGGGAGACGAGGCCGACGCGGGGCTGCCAAAATAGTCAGAGCCCCCCGATGAAAGGGTCTCATCCAGGTAACTCAGCGTGAACGTTCCGGGAAAGCAGCCAGAGACCTGGAAGTCGTCGAGCTTGAACAGGGGCTCCTGGGCGGAGGGCGGCGCGCTCGACGCGGCGGTGACCTGACACAAGTAGGCGTCAAAGTCGTCCGTGTAAGCTCCCACCGCTGAGGTGATGCTCGGCGGGGACAGGAGGTGGTCCCGCTGGCTTCTCATGTCCAGGGACCAGCGGGAGGCGCAGTCCATGCTCTGAAGCTCCGAGGTGCAGACGGTGTTCTCAAAAGGCTGAGATCCACGCTGGGGCTGCACACAGGTCATGTCTGTGGAGGATGAGTAAAGTTTAAACGAACAATATCGCAGATGAAAACAAACAAACTTAGTCGAAGCGGTGCAAGTTCAATCAAACAATGTGAGGGGCGGGGGTTCAAAGTTTCCATGACTTCCATTGACAAACTGAGACATTATTCAATGGTTTAGCCTCAATTCTTACTGTACCTCCATTCTATTTCTTATGCATTTCAAAAGCTGTATATTTTAAGACAGAACATACAGTGTCTTCCCTTGTGTGATCACAACTTTGTTAATCTGTTGCTCTAATCTTTCACGGCAATTCCATATTTCTTCTCATATGAACGGGTCTCTAAATAATAGTTGACTTACAGTTGAATTTCAAAAGGGAGACTAAAAAAACACCGTCATTTTCAAGGGTATTTCAATTGAAAAACCATCAAACAGTAGATTTCTTACCTGTAAGGTTCTTCCACAGAGGTTTTAAACTGTCTATAATCCAGAGAGTGTGTCAGGACTCATCTCCTCGCGTTGCAGAGTGAGGAACAGCCCCTCTGTCCTGGGCTGCACAACACATTTATAGCATCAGTGAAGTTTACCCATTACGTCAGAGGGTTGTTTCCAAACAAGGGTGCGAGGGGGCGCGGCTTTCCAGCCGCTGGCCAATCAGGTCGCGTACGTGGAGAAAGTCACTGGATGACGCACTCGTGGGATTCCGTTGACGTGCTTAACTGAAAAGAACCACAGCATTGTATTCCTAACACGCACATACGTACTCTCACAAGCACACGCTCGCGCTCGCAGACACACGCACACACACACACACACACACACACACACACACACACACACACACACACACACACACACACACACACACACACTGCGCAGGGCTGCACGGGCTGGCTCACACACTCGTAGTTCCTGTATGGAAAACAAAAGTTATTCTATTCTATTCTGTTCTATTCGTAATTAACTTGCCATACAAACAATGACAAATAATATTCAGTGCTTTTTGTCCACCAGGGACTGGCTGGCTTTTACACTGGCATTTTCGAGTCATCAACTTTTAAAAAGTTATGAAATTTGTAAACTACATTTGTTAGGTGTTTGAAATGGACTCGAAAGTAAGGAATTACGATGCACATTTTAAGTTGGGACGTTTATTTATTCTTTGTTTATGTTTTTAAAGTTGACTCAATGCTTTTTGTTTTGTCCATTTACCAATAAAAATCGGATTAAAATGTGTTTTTTTTATTTGTACACCCTCATATGCATTCTACCGACTCAAAGGGATTTCTGCTCTAGCTTGCCTGTACTGGACCTGAAGGTCAGCTGGCATGATAATAAGATGAAACATATCTGCCCCCATGGTGTGGCCAACATGTCCCTCTTTTTCGTCAAGAACTGTAGGAACTTAACTTTTAACAGTGGATACTAAGGGACCTATTTTCCACAATCCCACTCTCCAGGTTGGCTGCCAGATGCTGACAAATGAGGCATTTATTTGTATTTAGGTTTCATAGGCCCATAGACACTTTTTTTTTTACTTGTAAGCAAAGCCTTTATTTTATTATTACGACTAATATGCACAAGGATACCAAGAACATTTTATGGCCTGGACTAAATAGAACCTGGCATTGATGTTGCCACTGAATGGCATTCATAGGGGAGGCTACAAGCTGCAAAGGAAGAAGTTGGCCCCAAGTTTGCATATTCATACGGAACCACGCCAGCAGGCAAGAGACATTTCAACAAGTGAATTAACAAAGTGGGAAAATGTGAATTTCCCAGGGCACTGGGAGGAACCAATAGATTGCGCTGAATTTGTTTCCTAATTGTTGCGCACAGCCATGTTTAAGATTTATGGTTAGACATTTTGCAATTAGATCCCAAAATAAATAACTATGTATTGGCTTCAGGAGCTTATTACTCTTTGCCCTCAAGTCAAAACTATTCCACTGAGGAGCTTCACTGGTGATGTCATTACAGCAGCAGAGCTTGTTCTTCTTCTACAGTACTGTATATACTGCTGCAGATCAGTAAGGCCTGAATCAAGGGTTCCCAAACTGCAGTTCATGGCTCCCAATTCCTTGGAGGAATTGCAGAGGTCTGCAGCAAAATTCTCTATATATTCTATATATTCTTTGATAATTGTATTAATCTTAAGAAATGGATTTACCTTATTTATTTAACAAAACATTTAAACCCCATCACTCTCTCAAACATGATTCTAAGATATAATTCCGAGGGGGGTAGCCTTTAACTGCATTCAGAAATGACATGTTGCCCATTTGTGTGACAAATAGCATAACGTTCACGCACACACGTGTACGTTACGTATTGTGTGAAAATCTGCCACCTGTTGCCCTCCCAGGGTGCTATATTTGTATTGGACAGCTGTTTGTCCTTGTTCAGAAACCCTGTGCTTCCTCGCCTCGAACCCCCTCATCCACATCCGCGCACTCTGACTCTGTTGTTCAGCTCCAATGTGATTGTAGAACTTAGGGACAAAAGAGGGGTAACGAGGGTAGGAGAAGGGATGACTGGCAGAGGGAATGGGTGCTTTTAGAACACCTGGGGTGACCTCGGCTGACCAGACGTCATCTTCAAATAGGCACAGGGGCCTACCAGCTGTTAACTGATAAAAGCTCAAACATACACTTGATTTTCCGTTCAGTCAGATTTTAAAAATATAATAATAAAAAGTATTATTATTTTTGGTGAGATTACTTATTAAACTCATTTATTTATTTATTTGTTTGTTTGTTTACTTATTTATTTAAAGTGTGTAAAAATAAAATATGTATTTCATTCTTTTCTTATCGCTATTATTCTTTTTTTTTTTTTTTTTTTTTTTTTTTTTTTTAATGAAATCAATAATTATTTGTATTTATTTGAGACAATAAAATAATCACAAGATAAAGTGGCACGTAACGCCTTCGCTTCGGGGTGAGCGTGGCTGTGACGTCACGCTTGGACGTGTCATGTGACCGCATGCGCGCTCTCGCTGCCGATGCGAGCGCGCCTGCTGGGGGTTTCTGTCACCCGCGCTCCTAATCAGGTTGGATTTGCGTGGCTGCCCGGCTCACACACATACACACACACACACACACACACACACCAGTAAGAGGCCGCGGGAGCAAACGAAATGGACGCTTTAAAAATAGGCATCATAAAGTCACCGCCCTTGATCTGCACCACCGACGAGACGGGCGGCAAACGGCGCCTGCGCCCCCTAGTGGCGCAAAAAACAAACAAAACAAAAAAAAAAAAAACAGGACATTTACGTTTATGTTCTTCACGCGGATCGTTTTACGGTTTTCCGTCCGATGGAACTGAATTCATACCGCATGTTTGATATTTGTCGTCGTTTAAGAAATGACTTGATCTTTTATCAATTATCAGCGATGATTTTAAGTAAAAGTTATGTGAGAAAATATTTTGAAATGAATGGCATAATCCTTAAATATGTAAGCACAATCGTATCCTCTTTTTGTTGAGATATTCAAGATTCAAGATTCAAGATTCAAGATTTTTATTTGTCACATACATATACATACTTCCATACATATATGCAGTGAAATGTAATGCAACGCACCCGGTGATAGCACACAATAAGTCCTAGGAAAAAGTACAAAAATAAAATAAAATAAAAAGTAGAAAATGCCTTTCTAATAGACCGACTAACTGACTCCTAAAACGTAATACAGTAAGTGGAATACTTATAGAGTAAGATAAAAAATATATAGAATAAAATACAATAAAAAATAAATTGAAATAAAATGGAATAGGTTGAAGGAATATGGCTATGTATATACAGATATAATATAAATGACATTTAAATAACACCGGGATCAATTTGCATAAATAACTTTAAATGAGGTTAGGCATACCAATAAAAAAAACCATCATTCTCTGGAAGGAAATCATTGTTTCCTGTATAGATTGACTCTGGCATACTCATCTTGACAAAGGTTAAAGGACTGCTCGGATGACATTGTTGGTAATGTTTGACGTGTAGCCTCCCAAATTCCCACCAGCGGTAAATAAAGATCGCTTTGACCCAAATCACCCGGTCCACACGGCGAACAGTCATGTGCCACGCGTCAGCTGCTTCCACGGCACAACCGCTGACCGCGGCCGAGGCCCCGTGTGAGATCTCGCTTCCAGGGACCGAGACACATTTTGGTCGCTGTGAATTCACAGGGCTACAGGTCATGAATGACCCGGTTGAAGAATTTAGTGTTCTGGAGCGTTGTTTAGTGTATGTCCGAGTGTCAGGCCATTGCCAAAAACATATGTGAGCATTTAAAAAACGTGGGTTATCTTACACCGATGGGACGCACACGTGTGGATACAATAAGTTGACCTGCTGTTTTGAATTGGATTATTTTCTTATACACACAGCACATATCACTGATGCACCGCTAGGGGGCAGCATGGTGGCGTAGCTCATAGGTGCAGGCATTTTTTAGTAATAGTTTTTTTTATGGCAAGGCTCTTGGAAGGTTTAACTCTCTGGCTGACACATGTATTGTATATATTTTATGCTATGTGGTTTAATATTTAAGTGGAACAAATTCAAACAGGCACCCACCATCACGAGTGTAGCTGTGTAAATAAATCTATTAAAACATGTAAAACAATAAAAATAAAAAGATATGAATATAAATAAGACTTCGCGGACGCCTAGGGGGCCCGCGCACCCCAGTTTGGGAACCTTCGACAAAGCTAAGCAGCCTAACCTTGTGTGAGCACATCCAATGGACTGGAGCATCAATTGGTTCTAAAAGAAAGACGATGAAACGTTTGACTTGTTCAACTACTCCAAATAGGTCAGGACAGAGTGGGGGCAACGGTAGGTTTAGCCAATCATCAATATGTCACTGTACGGTAATGACACATAAATACCGTTGGTGTCGGCCGGCGGAATTATGTGTCTTACGAAGAGCTTTCCATTTTGGACGTAGAAGACCCGACGGTGGAGTTGACAATCTCGGGCCTTTCACCCAAAAAGTAAAGTGGGCCGATAAGACATTGCCGCCCATTCATCGTGGGCATTTCTCTGGAATTTGAAATTGCGTCCTCTATCTTCACGCTTGGCTTTCGTCACCCAGGGCCACAATGTCTTTGCTGTCATTGTTTTTGAGGTCACAAGAATGTCCCCATTCAGACATCCCACTCACACATTCCTGCCTCGCCCGGTGCCCACTCACACACACACACACACACACACACAGGGCCGCATAGAGCCCAGGGAGGGTTCATATCTAGGGAGAATTGTAACGGATCGTACAACCTCATTTTATTATTCATTTTCATATTTGTCACCCGTTAAACACCGGTAGCTGCGGTGTCTCTTCTCTGTTTCTTGCCGTCCATGTCCAGTTAAGTGAGGTCGCTGTAGTGTTTTGGTTTTTTTTTGCTCCGGTCTCTCTGCCCTCTCCAAGCAGAGGTGTGGACCAGGCCGAAGAATCCTGACGGGCCATTTTTTTCCCCCAAGGTCCCTCGGGAAAACGGTCAGGAAGAGTTATGAGAGGCCCAAAACGCTCGGCCCCCGTCAGGGGAAGGAAAGCGGGGCCGCGGACCCGCTCCATAATCTCTGACAGGCCCGCACGGTGGCTGCGGTGCAGGGGCCCGTGGCGTGCATTTTGTTTTGGTCCGGCTCCAGCTCCGGGACAATGGCCATCAGTGACTCACACACACGTGGTGCTCTTGGGCCGTCTTTGGCTCCATCTCTTAGGGCTTTTTTTTTTTTTTTTTTTTATGAATTTCCTCTTGTTTTTCCAGATACAGCTCCGGGATAAAATAGCTGTGTTATTGTCTCAAAGTTTCCTGGACCTGTTCAAGGTCAAGAAGTGATGTTTGAGAGTGAGTTGGAAACTTTACACATGGCGTATGCACATCATGGCTGGTGGCACCGAGCCAAGTTGAGTCCCCCAAACACAAGGTCCTGCTTATTACTCATTATTACAGCATAATTTCAGTTGTATAGAGTGCGTATTACCACTGGCATCCATTACCACCATTGAGGCACGATACAGCTTCCACAGTGTGCTTATGACTTGGTCTGTGCCTGAGTCCCGTGGTGCCACAGTGGCTCAGTGGTTAGTGCTACTGCTCTTCACAACAAGACTGCAATTCCAAAAAGACTGTGGCTGGTTTGCTGACGAGTGGCCTTTCTATGTGCTGTTGGCACGGACTATGGCCGCTTGCTCCTCCTAATAGTTGGTTGAAAAAGATGGGTAAAAAGCTGAAAGACCGTTCTGGGGTATGATGGCTGGATCCGCCATTAATTCTGGTGTTTGTATATTGGAATATTTGGAATATTCCTCTCATGGACGTGAACATCAGGACACATTGAGTTGCTTGAATGTGCTGAGATATTGAACAAGCGAGAATCACAGGGCAGAAACGTAATGGAAAATAAACAGAAACACAGCAGCCCAGAAACCACAACCAGACAGTCACAAACTTCCTCCTTTGAGTGTGTTTTTCGTTTTCAGTGTCATGAAGTCCCTCGTTATCTGTTGCCTCTCATGGTCGTCACTGGCATACGGACAGATCTTTTCAATGAAATTTGAGGGAAATACTGTACGTCAGGTCGTCACCACCGCCAATGACTCAATTTGACCTTCTCCGAGTGATTGCGGGGGAATCCGAGGTCCCAGGTGTCTCCGGTGAGACAGGAAGGGTATCTACTGTCTGAAGCAGTGGGGTTTTTGCTGGGGACGCTGGGGGGTCACCAGCCAAATGATTAATAGTTAAATTTCGCTATTGTTTCATTTACAAGGCTTTGGCACAATAATAACTGTCACAGTTTCCTCTAACTATAATATAGATTTGTCATATCTCACTATAAATCGAGACAATTGTCCTCTGCATTTGATCCATTCTATACACCCCGAGGAGCAGCGGGCAGCCACGGTGCAGCGCCCGGGGACCAACTCCTGTTCTTTCTCCAGTGGTCAGGGGCTCCGACGGGAGCATTAAACCCTAACCTACATGTCTTTGACGGCAGGCGGGAACTAACGCAACGCGGGGGGGGGGGGGGCATGCAAACTCCAGAGCGAAAGGACCTGGGACGGCCCGGGGGTTCGAAACCCAGGAGCCAACCGCTGAGCCACCGCGCCGCCACACGTACATCAGGTTGGACTCGGTCAGAATTCAAGTCGCCTCGGATTGAAATTATTTGTCATGGAGTTGAGAAAAAATTAATCAAATGGGGTGCGTGGCCTCACACGTGTCAAATGAGGGTCCTTGATATGAAAAAAGGTTGAGAAACACGGGTCTAAAATACAAAAAAACTGCCCGGTCTCATTGCCATACTATATAGTGTACACACAATCTGATCGAGTGCAGTTGTTTTTTAACCATCGAGTTAACTGTGGAAAAGTTCTGTTATCAATTCAAAGACCTCTTGGGACTTTTGTTTACGGCCTTGTTGTCAAACAATGAAGGAGTCTCAGACTCCAAAGTAGAAATGAATTCTGATGGGATAGTTAGGATTTCTTGGAAGCGAGAACAGTATCACCGGGCCCCATCCTTTTTCTGCTTTCCGGCAGAGTTTCTTGGAAAAACACACACACAGACAGACACACGCACGCACGCACGCACGCACGCACGCACACACACACACACACACACACACGTGGAGAGTCAACATCCTTACTTCCCATGCAATAACACTGCAGTGGGAACAAAGTCAGAGCATTCCTGGATCCCAGTCTCTGCAGCCTGATAATGAGGGAACCACGAGCTGGGGGCTGACGTGGAGCGAGGTGACACACTGAGATAATGTTCTCGGCTCCAGTTGACAACAAACTGTTTAGTGTGACAGCGGCATGACGTCTAGAACAGCCTGATCTCCGCCGTTTCCCTTCTCTGGAGACGGGAAGGAGTTGGTCGGTTCTCTGTCCTCCCGCTCGGGGCTTCACACCTAAGTTGCAGGGGCCCGACGACGTGCGTCCTGACGGTGTTGAGCCAGTGAGGACGTGTTTTTGTGCTACGCATTGGAATGAACGATGGCTTTTGTGAATTCAAGGACAAAATTAAATAATACACTAAATAAATAAATGACCCCCACATCATTTCCTGCCATTGTTAGAGCGGACTTTCTCCTTTTTCCTTCTCCCGTTCAGACAAGAGTGTTATATAACACCCAGACTCGGTAATGGACCCCTACATTACCGTAACAATGAAATATCTATTTTTTTTATTGAGAAATATACATTTTTATCAATTGTAAACGTGAAAATAGCTAAAATGCATGTAAATAGATAAATGTTATGTAAATAGATGTATGTAGCTGTAAGCTTAAGTATAGCAGCATTAACGTAACCTTTAATTGTTACTGTAATGACTTTTTTATAAGAAAAGTATAGAAAACAAAACATTAAAATAATATCATAGTTAAAAACAACTAAGTATAGGGGTTGTGTACTTTAATGTTTACATGAATAATTTCACATTCTCCGCATATACTGTATGTGTATCAATTCATTTCAGACATGTTTCATGGTAGTTTCATGAGAATGACCCTAATGTGTCAAATAGGTGGTATGGGGGTACTCCGAAATAATTAAAAGTGTTAAAAAATGTTGGCTGTATATAATGTTTAAAAAACACATACGACACACAAACAGTCCATAATTTATATAATAATTATTATTATTATTATTATTAATATTATTATTATTATTTTTTTTTTTTTTACTCCCAATGCCAGTAAAGAGGGTACTCAGGTGGCAAAAAAATATATCTATATAAAAATAGATCTTATAGGTGGTACACTACCAAAAAAAAATGTTGAGAGAACCACTGAAATAGTGAAACACTATTGTGTTTCACTATTTCTGTTGAAAGTTTTGTGCACGGATGCACCGTGTGTTTCATCACATGCGGTGAGACACCAAGAGAGAGAGAGAGAGAGAGAGAGAGAGAGAGAACATGGCGGCAGCTGGTTCCTTATCTCACATTTGTGTGCGCAAACATAATTTAAAAAAAAATAAAAAATAGAGGAAGTCGTTTAACAACTGAGGGCCTTATGCCATGTGCACTCAGAGTCCAACGTACCACATCCTTCCCTTTGTTCCCTCCTTTCCAACGAGCCTCAAACGCAATAAAAGTAACCGTTTGCGAATTACAGCTCCACTTATCTGTGGAAACGCTTCGAGATGAGCGACTTCCAGCTGCTGCGTCTGCTCTGCCCTGCTGCCGGCCGCCCGACCGGGTCCCAGCGCCCGGGACAGAAAGAAAGGCGCCCGCACCTGTCGTCCCCTGCAGCGCGCATGCGTGCGTGTTGGACCAAGAAGGGCCATGTTTTACTCTTTCTGCATCGGGGGATCAACCATTATACGGTATATCCCACAATACGACCTCAGTTATTCATAACAAAAATATGACCCCTCTCTCTCTCTGTCTCTCTCTGTCCCTCTCTCTCTCTCTCTCTCTCTCTCTCTCTCTCTCTCTCTCTCTCTCTCTCTCTCTCTCTCTCTCTCTGAAACCGTTGCCCTTTGTGTTTAAGGGGTTTGGGTTTGCTTTGCAGCCTGGGAAACAGACCAGCCTGCAGCTCATGTTTCATCTGCTCTGCAGAATACGTCTGGCCGCCCTCCCATTCAAACAGATTTCCACAAGGCGTTGCCAGGGTTGGGCCAATCACAACCGTTTGTCTAATATGGGGCGGGTTTGATACGATGACTATGCAGAGGAGAGCCGCTGAGGCACCTTACCAAGATGGCTGCCTCTGCCGTCGAACGGTCTGTTGAATCCGCTATCACCGTTGACCCACCTTACCAAGATGGCTGCCACTGATGCGGAACGGTTTGTTGAATCCGCTATCTCGACAGTATTGAACAAACTGGACGGTATATCTCCCCGGAAACGTTTTTGTTGATAAGAAAGTTGTGTGTGCGGTACTTCCGACAGGATTTGGTAAAAGTTGAATTTACCAACTCACTCGCTCAGAGCGACGTCACACGTTTCGTTGCTCTGATCGGGCTGTGGGTTTATCCAATTGCGTCCGGAGACATTTTGGTCTGCGCCCGTTGGTAACGCCCCTTGCAAACTGAAAATGAATGGAGATTCCAGAATGAATACACATTTGCGGATTAGTCGGGCGAGGCCAGGATAGTTATCTTACTTACACCGCAATGCTTTCATAACATGCACTCGTGTAAAGAAACAGCTGTTGGTTTCTAACTTTAGCAAAGGGGTTTCATAAAATAAACTGCAGTCTTGAAAAAATGAACACACACACACACGCGCTTTCAGGGATCTCTCCCTTTTAAACGCGGCCCATTGTTTTCACACCGCACCACATAACACCATTTGATAAGTAATGTGAATTGTTATTTCCACTGGTTCCTGCCGCCCAAACCACGCCTCTTTCCACCTGCCGACCCGTGGGACAGGTGTCCGTTTCAGAGCTGCACGAGCTGTTTTGCATTCCGCGCGTCCTGCTCCCTGTTCTATTACAACACCAACACAGAGCGTGAGAGCGAGAGAGAGAGAGAGAGAGAGGATGGAGAGAGAGAGAGAGATACCGTTTGGCTGTGTCTCTGAAAAACGTCTTATAATTCGTATGGTAACTTCCGGAACTATTGTCGGCCACATCCTGTGACAGTGGCCCACGCAGGCTCTTATCCTCCCCGGCACTCTGTCCCCAAACGCTTTGGCAGCCACCCACACTCGGCTTCCTTTATTTTGGTGTGTTATTTATTTCTTTCACAGAAGCGGCATCAAGGTTATTGGGCCGGCGTCGAGTCATTTTTTTTTTTCTTTCTTGGTCACGTTGCGATGCGAGGACATGTTAAAGTAGAGAAAACAAAGAAGTAAACGGCCCCCTCGTGCAAAATAAGGAACTTGGATTTCGGTTTGGACACGTTGAGACTGCACGGTTGAGACGCGCGTGGTCGCTCGTCACAGGATGACTCCGGTGCTTTGCATTTCCCTTTCTCGAAATACATTCCGCACTGTTGGGGAACCGTTTAAAGTCATGTGCGGCGATGATGAATGTTTGGCTGTCTAGGTTTTAGGACTGAATGTGTTGACGTTGGAAATGACCAAGTGTGATAAAAAAAAAAAACCCAATCAGAATTAAAATAACGCTTTTAACTGGCAGAGAAACATGCAAATAAAATTTTTTGGGGGGGGGGGGGGGGGCTCAACATCGGGCTCGAGGAGCTCCCATGGGGCTCCAGGGCGGTCCCCAGCAAAATGACTAATAGTGAAACTTAGTCTTGTGAAGCTTCTAACCGGTATCGAACTGAGGTGGAAAAGGACGAGTTCAGTCCGTGTTCTGGAGCAATCGCTCCCCAGCTTCTGCTTCACAGACAAAACAAATTTCCCACTCAGACTCTTGACCAGACAGTGACGTTTTAACAGGCGGGGTGATGTCCAAACATTTGCTGTTCGACCTCCCCCTCCTACACCCCATTGTATTAAGCGCCAAGCGTTAACTACGCAGCCCTTTCTCTGCAGCCATCCGTTAAATGGCCCTTTCACACATTGTTTTTGGGACATCATCATCATCATCATCTCGCATAGCTACCCCCTCGTTATGCATTCACTCTGCACCCACGTTTTAAGCACCACCAAACTCGAATAATAATAAGCCCTGACGTCAAGATTCCATTCCGACCCCGACCCCCCACCGCGGCAACGCAAGTTAAAAAGGCTGTAATGGCTCTTTTTTTGGGGGGGGGGGATCCCGGACACCTGGCCCAAGCAGCAGAGATGGCCATCGCAGACAACGCTCATGGCGTAAAGACTGAATGAGCAGCGGGAGACAATAGGGGTGAGCGCCGTGACCCCCGGGTCAGCAGTGACCCCGGAATGAAAAGCCCCCCTACGGCAGCGCGGCCCCGGAGGGCTCAGTGTTCAGGAGGCGGCCGGCCACCTCAGAAGGAATTTCGGGGCTTCTTTGCCTTTTTCTCTGCACATTCCTCAGCGTCCTCCCAACAATAAACTTGTGTCAAGAGCGAAAACCGCCAAACATCCATAAATATAACGGCTCCAAATCAACGGCAGAAAAAAGTTATGAATACTGATAAAGGCCACCGTGTTGTAAGGCCACGGGACGGGAAACCACATCAATGTACAGATTTATGCAGAGGGGGGAGGAAAAAAAAAGTGTTCATTTAAGCTTCTACAACCAGCTGTGTTGCCTCAAAATAAAGAGACCCATTCTTTGAAGTTCTGCACAAAACAAGCAAATCATTTCAAAAGGGAACACATTTATTTTGAGAAAGCGTGACTTGAGCTAGATCAATTGCGATCCAACGCGTATCAGCCAAAGTACAAAACCTTTTTTTTTTTTTTTTTTTTTTTTTAATTAGATTCTGTCTCGCAGAAGCACTAAAGAGGGTCATTTATTAAAAAACAAAAAAAAGACTAAATACAACTTGGTGCATGCAAAGTAAAAACGGAGATTTTCTTCATTCTGTACATGAATCAGAAAAGGCAAAAAAAATAAATAAATAACTTAAGAGATTGCGGTGATATGTACAGGTGGAGTCTGAGCGGGAGGATGTGATTCCACTCAGCTTTGACAGCTACAGGCTTACCATGGGAATCTTTGGAGAGATTTGGATTGTGCATTGACACGAAACCGCCCGGTCTGCAGTGAGGATTCTTTTAGAAATATCAATAAAAGAAAGAACACCTGCCAAAAATGTGATACCCAAATGGGACGTTTTTATGGGGGTTTTTTTCCCGCCCGGTTTGAGAATAATCAGGTTTTTACCGTTTCTAACACCTATTATAACGTTTTGTTACGTTTCTTTCATTTGTGATTTATTGCGCAGTGATGGCTCTATGCAGGCGTCGCCTGTCATGGACAATTCAGAGGTGAGAGGTGAAAAAAACAACAAAAAAAATAAATAAAAGAAAAGTTTTATTCCACCCATCCCTGAATTGTGAGGTGTTTTTCCAGGAGAATCAGGCAAAGTGAGACTGCCTGCGGGTGCTAAGAGAAATCAAGGACGGTTCGGTGACGCAGCCCACGCCTCAGGACCAGACGCTTTAAATCTTCAGCCGGTCAGAACGGGAGCGTTTTGGTCTCGTTTTCCTCACGTGTTGCACTTTACTCTTTGGAAGTCAGCCACTTTGGAAGTCTTTGCAGCGTCCCTGTCACCTAGCCTCGGCTTATCAGAGCTTGCTCTCTTCCTCCTCCAGAGGTTTGTTCAGGCCGGGGATGAACTTGAGGAGGCGCCTGCGGAAGCTCTTCTGTTTGGGCTTCCTCTGGAGCGAGCCAAAGCCCCCCGGCTTCTCCTCGCCCCTCATGTAGCTGCGCGTGCTGGCGCTGCGCGTCAGGTGGGTCTTGGCCGATGAAAAGAGCTCGCTGGCCGGCCGCAACCGCGGCTTCCTCTGCTGCTGCTGCTGCTGTGGCGGCACTTTGAGGAGGTCCGAGCCGGTGTCCCCCGAACCGGTGTCCCCCGAGCCGGCGTCCCCCAAGCCGTCGCGCCGCTCGCCCTGGTAGAGGCAGGTCTGGTAGAGCGGCTCGTCCTCGGTGGCCGTGCTCAGGACGCTGGCGCTGCTGCTGGTGCTGCCCGTGCAGCGCAGCACCCGCAGCGCGGCCGGGCTCGGAGCGCCGAGGCTGCCATAGATCCCCGCCGACTCCAGGGACTCGTACACGGCGGCGTCGCTCAGCACGATGCCTGCAGCGAGGAAGGGGTGTGAATACCAACAACGCAAGACTCACAGACTGCTTACTCAGAAGTGAATGGGTAATAATAACAATGATAGGCCCACAATACGTTATGAACCTATTCATGTAAAAATATCTTAAAATACTTTTTAAAAAGCCTCATTTGCCATTTTTGTTTTTTTCATTAATAATTTATTGCAGAATCAAATCGATGGCTTTATTGGCAAAGTATGCTTACACATACTTTCGGTATGTACAAAAGTAAAAAAAAATTCAGAAAATTACTTACATAAACTTACATACCTATCTGCAAAAAAATTATATTAAAATCAAATATGAAATATCTGCAATAAATTGGTAATAAAGGTTTGAATACATAAAAATACTATTACTATACCATTTGCCAGTAATAACAATAAGAATATGCACCACATCACATTTGTGCATTTCCGATATGTACAAATACTACAAATCTAATGGTCCACAGTCGCAGGCGAGAAACAGTAAAAACATGATCAACAGATTATTCATTCAAAAAGTGACATACCGTGCACCAGCCGTTGCTCCTGCATCATCAGTGATCTGTACTCGTCCCACTTTTCATGCAGAGTTTGCTGGAACGCAAACAGAGAGAGAGAGAGAGAGAGAGAGAGAGAGAGACGTGGTTTTAAGTTAATGTGCGTACGACGAGCACAGAAACAGCACAAACAGCTCAAAATGGGAAAGTCGCACAATCATAACGTTCGCCGTGAAGCCACGGCATTAAGTCCTTATTAGGGTTGAAAGGGAAAATGTTCAGCACACATCTGGGTTGTTTGGTCACGGTAGTGGCGGTGATATCAGTACAGAGTGGGATATCCTCTGAGGTGGGTGCTTTCAGTGGATTAGAGCGGGGACAGCTGGTATAATCTGAGGGGGTGGGGGGCTCTCTGGAGATACTTGAGCAGCAGCTTGGCAGAATGTCGCTGTGTGCACACGCAGCGTTTCGCCAACACGCCGGGGAAAGTGCAGCCGCTCCTGGTGCGACAGGTGGGGGGCGTACGAGGGGAAACAGGTGCCGGGCTCTAAATCTGGCCTTAGTGGGCATTCCTGACGCCGACAATAAATAGAGAGAGAGAGAGAGAGAGAGAACTACTGTCTGGAGGGAGAAAGAAAGAGAGAGAGAGAGAGAGATACTGTCTGAAGAGAGGGAGAGAGAGAGAGAGAGAATGAGAACTACTGTCTGAAGAGAGAGACAGAAAACTACTGTCTGAAGAGAGAGAGCAAGAGAGAGAGAGAGAGAGAGAGAGAGCTACTCTACTGTCTGGAGGGAGAGAGAGGGGGAGAGAACTACTGTCTGGAGAGAGAGAGAGAGAGAGAGAGAGAGAGAACTACTGTCTGGTGAGTGTATCAGTCGGAGAGATCTACCTTCAGGTACTGCAGCCGAGCCTCCAGTTCCGCCTTCCGTATGGAGTCGCTGTAAACTGTCTCCAGCCTGAAGTGGAAAAACCACAAAACAGTGGAATTATTACACATTGCAGGAAACGCCAGTAAAACCTACAAGGTTCCATCCAGCAATAAAATAAAATAAAACTATAAAAAAAAAAAAAAAAAGACTCCACTCCTTACGCAAAACACTTAGTTAATGAGCCAAGTTTACACTTACTTAAGTGGTGAAATTATTTGATGTGGCCATTTTATAATGTCGACACGTGTCGGAATATTGTGACGAGGTCACGTTCGCTTCTTTTATCGTCTAAATCAAAGCCTGTTGACTGGTTGTCTGACTGATTCTCCTTTTTTAATCTTTTACAGGCAGAGAGTAAAGTACGTATGCAGCTCCATTTACTGCCAGCAGCACGACTTAAAAAAACACAACAAAGGATACTTCCCTTCTGGCAAAATGTATATATTGTGTTAAAATATATATCTTATTATGAAATATATTACTTGATTAAATAGTAAATTCTGCCTCTAATAGTCAAATGAGTTAAGGCCTTATGACTTATACTAGCATGTCATCAATTTATTATTTGTTCTGCTAACATCTAAATATTTGTTTTGTAAGAAAAAAAAATGCTATTTAAAAATTTGAACATTGGAACATGAATTCCATGTCAGTTTGATCGAAGTTATTGTCTAACAATGACAATGGGTGTTTTCGCACCGCAGGAACTTCTACATAGTTCTAAGAGCTTTTTGAGGAACCGTCCCCTTTCGCATTGGGTCTGCGGCGCAGGAACTAGAGACGTTCGTAGTTCTTCAAACCCGTAGTTCTTCAGAGGAACCCTCAGCGGCGTTAAGTGCGGGGTGGTCGGTCCTCAGTCCCCCATCGAGTCGCATCGCTCAAATAAAAAAAACAATACAAGCAGTGTTGGTCGGTGTGTTTACTTAATCTATTTTAATTTTGTTGAATGACACAAAAAAAAAATCCCCGTCCCGATGCGTGCCCGTGACTTACGAAAGTCGGGAGCGAACTTTTCAAATGACCCCTTGTAGATCTAATAGGAGCGCTGACTCGGCAACTGGATTGCTGATGTCAGGCCTCAGATTTGCTGAGGAACAGATTTGAGTGGAGTGATGAGGCCAAAAACAGTGAATGTTAGGGAGGAGATACAACACCGAACTCGTACTGTAACCCCCCTGTTGGATGACGTCGCTTCAGAGCTCAGGTCCAGTGCGAACGCAACCAGATTTAAAAAAAAAAAAAAAGCCCTTGAAGGTGTCTCGTTTTTTCGGGGGAACCTCCCCAGTTCTTAGTTCCCAGAACCGTTGGGTGTGACAAGCCGTAATAAGCACAGCAGTTAAAAAAAAAAAAAAAGATCCGGTACGTTTCTTACCTTATGGTGTTCCCACACGACCGGATGAGCTGAACTATTTCCTTGTGCCGGAATCCGTCCACGGCGGCCTCGTTCACACTGGCGATGGTCTCTCCTGAACGCACGCACGCGCACACACACACACACACACACACACACACACGCGCACACACACACACCATCTGTGTCAGCCTTCAGATGCAGCTCATTCCTTTGTAGCTCTTGTAGCCGCGGCTGGTTTGGCTCCAAATGTGCGAAGGGCTGAACCAATCAAACTGAAGTGTTCCGTTTTCGGGTCCATGTGCCATGCAAATGTTACAAAAAAAAAATAAAATAAAAAGGCATGTGCGGTCGTGGCGTCGACGTCTCTTAAAATAAGCCATTCTGGGATTGATTTTGCCCTCCTCCAACATTTCATTCAAAAATGTTGAGTGGTTTGCTTGTCGGGGGGAAACCCGATCTGTTTAGGGGAAAAAAATCCCCAGATGTAATGAAACAAGCGATCTCTTCACTACACATGATATTACCTGGGATGTGTTACAGGTCACTTCCCCAAACGCACACACACCTCATGGGTTTAGGTTTTTAGTCATCATCGGATCTTTTATTTACTTTATCATTAACCTTCGTGTTCTTCAAATACAACTAGGTCACAGCGTTGTCTTTTTGGAGGTCAGACAACAGCATAGGCTTTGCTAAGTAAAAAAAACAACAACAATAAACACCCATTTCTACTTCTGAACTTAAAAATTAAAAAAAAGGGGGAAGAAAAAAAAAGAAAACGCAGCCAAGCCAGACGTGCCGACCTTCAGACAAGGTGTGAACCTCCCCCACGTTTCAGTGGCTGGACCATTTTCAAGAGCCCCCCCCCCCAAAAAAAAACCCACCACGGTCACCTTCCCTTTTTTTCGAGAAGCACGGCAATTCAGTCACACTGGAGCATCTGAGTCACTCGTGGGAGGGAGGACAATAAAGGAGGCATGTGGGGAATGTAGGAAGTGAAACTCAAGTGACAGACGCAGCGTGAGATGTGGAAGGCTGCCTCGTCACCAACGCTCAAAATTCACTTCCCCACTTTGACACACAGGAAAGGCGAGGGAAGCCTGGAGGACGTTAGACTGGACAATATGTAGAAGGGTTAGTGTGCTTTTTTTTTTGTGGCCGTGTCAATAAAGTATTTTTGATCGCACTTTTTCAACATCTTCTTTTCTTCTATTATATCTAATAACTATCTTATGTTGGGCGGGTCTGGTCTGGATACCATTCTGAGTAGGAAATAACGAAAACATTCGATTTGGCATCAATAAACACTGGTGAGGAGGGGTGGGACAAAAAGTGTTTCGGGCGTCGAAAAGTGTCCAAACACCTCTCTTGGCAAATCATGGACGTTCAAGTACTTTTTTTTTGCACTCTCATGGACTTCACACTCAACAAATATTTAAAAAAATTCAATATGATTTTTTTATGAATGATGATTTAAAATATAATCTTAGACGTGTCTATTAAGTATAAATATGAAATGTACATTTCCCTGGCATAATGTATGTCGTAAAAAGCGATTCTAGATTACGTTATGATTTCAATAACAAAACCAGGGAGAAGATCAATTAATGATTGTGTTTTGTTCAAGGACTTTTCAAGGACTTCAACACAAAAGGGGCTACTTTAAAAGGTAATCCAGGGACTTAAAATTTCTGAGGACGATATTCAAGCACCTCTAGGGACCTGGTCAGGACCCTGTGTTAGTGTGTGTTGACTTGTCATATTTTTACTTCCCGAAACACCCGCCAAAAGCCGCCGCTGCCATTTGTTGACCCAGGGAGGACTCGACTGACAAGAAAAGAAAACCAAGCAGAGGCGTCCTGGTGCGCACGGAGGATCATCTTGAATATCAGTCTGGTTGGACCACTCACCGACTTTGAGCCCGGCCTGCTGCGCTGGGCTGTCATCGTGCACTTTACACACAAACGTGCACATCTCCAGCGAGTTGTGGTCCTGGTGGTGCAGCCCGTACGTCTGGGGGAGACAACAAGCCACATTAAAGCTTTCGCGCTGTAAATGAGCAAAAAGGAACGACAAGAAATCCGCAGCGGGCGTCACAGGCGACCGATGTCAACGGGATGGGAAACGCGGCGCCGGGGGTCCGTGCCTGCTGGTAAATCTAACCAACCACTAAGAAAAACAACCCAGAGGAAATCAGCGGTCTCACAAAGAGGAAAGAAATGATAACATCAGGTCGTCTGCAGGCGACGAGCGCAAATATGCAAAGTGAGAGATCAATTCTGCTAATAGCGGTGATCAGTCAGCAGATAGCGACCTGAATAGGACACATTTGAATAAACAAAATGAATCATGACATCAGTTAAAAATGCCATGAAGTGCCAATGTACCCCCCCCCCCGCCCACAATGTGTTCTCTGCAAAACAAAGTTTTTTATTTTTTACTTCAGTACCTTGGGTTATTTTTCTTGATTATGTTCAAACATTTGATGGTTTCCGACGTTTTTCCAGTGACTTAGCCTCCGCATCAATCAGACGCAAGCGGCGCGTTTTTATTTTTACGGAAATAAAGGCCGCAACACTGATATTATATCAAATTATTTTATTTACGGAGGAAGTGGTTTTTTTTGTGCATATGTATATTTAGGAGCTCTTCCGTCCGAGGAAAGCAGGGTCACTGCGGGTCAGCGCCAGTATAACCTTCCCCCTGGCCCCAGTATATCTACAAATCTTTATTTATACCAACCTGTCCACGCTCCACTGTTGTCGTGGCAACGTTGAACCCTTTTCCCCTCAAAACAACTCGCCCGATGACCGTGAGTCACAGTGGCAAAGTTATGCCTGTATCAGCTGTCTACGAAGGTCTCGCAATGGTAGAAAAAAAAAAGAGCTAAAAATTACATCATGCAGACAGACCGGTGCTGATTCAACAAGGACAAGCGGTTTGTCCAAAAAACAAATTGTAATATTTAAAATCAGCCAGAGCCGTTTTCCTAATAGTTGGAAGACATAGTATGCAAAAAAGTGCCGAAATGTAAATTGTTATTTGTATAACCCTTCTTGACTTAATTTCCGTGGCAGCGCCAACAGAAACAAGGCGAACCGCAGAGATCAGTTGGGAGCAGAGGAACGCGGTAGGAAAGCAGATCCTGGAGCCATCTGCCCCTCGACTGTCAAACCGAAACCCTGATGACCCAACTTCCTGAGAGCGCCGCAGGAAGGGAGGGAACCGGCGTGCGTGGCGCTGAACAATGCGGCCGCCAAATTCACTGTTCTAGCGCCAGATATCACGAGCGGGAATTCCTTTTTCTTAACACACAGGGCGTTATGTTATTCTGGCATGACAAAATGGAATTCAAGGACTTCCATATACATTTTCAAGCGCCGTTCTTTTCATTTTCAAGGACTTCATGACATCTAGACTATTTGTCTAGACAGACACACACACACACACACACACACACACGTCATTTACTATTACGTGTCCATTTCCAACCACGCTGGATTTAATGTACATTTCCCTGGGATTATCTATGTTGTAAAAGTGATTCTGGAAAGTTTCATTGCGTTACGATTTGAATACGAAAACAAGGGGGAATATCACAGGTTTTGAACGATTGCTTTTCAAGGACTCTTGAAGCGCTTCAGCACAAAAGGGGGTACTTTCAAAGTATACCAGTACTTAGACATTTCTGAAGACAAAAAATAATTCCGGCACCTCAAGGACCCGGTAGGTACCGCGTTAACAACTCCAGCCCCGCTAATATCAGCACTCCCGAGCCGAAAAACGTCGGGGAAAAAAAAGGAACCGAATTGACTCCAGCAGGATAAAATGCGGCGTATCAAACCGCGGGAGCGCTCCAACACTGCAGACATTGTGCGCCGGCGCTTCGGGGGCGACGAGTAGTGTGGGAGATGGCGCGGATATCAAGGTCAAATGTGCAAAAATGCCTGTCTGCTGAGGCTGCCTGGAGGCGGCGAGAGTAAGACAGGTACTCCATGGGAAGCGTGTGAGAAAACCGCAGCGCTTTTTAAAAATAGACGGCGAGGCGGAACCCTCGCTCTTCGCTTGAGATCATGGGACCCAACGTCAGCGGAGGCTTCGTTTTTTTTTTGGAGGCGCGGCCTCGGCGTGTGGTGGCGCACGCTCACGTCGAAGCGCCAAACGGCAATCGGATCAGCGCGGGCCGAGTCCCTTAACCCCCCCCCCCCCATCGCCACGCCCGTTCTAATCCTCTTACCTGAATCTCAAACCCAAACGCTTCATCCTCCTTTTTCTCCAGGACCACCGTCTTCCTGAAAAGTAAAAAACAAAAAAACTTTTGTTTTATTATTATTATTATTATTTAAGGTAGCCCCAGCTTGTTCCCTCCCCTCCCCCTCCCCCAAGGCCCACAACTGGTGTCTTTTTGAGTTCACCGTGAGGGGACTTTCTGGTTCCACTTTCCGGAAATCCGCTACAGGGTTTAATCCCTGTGTTGTAGAGACTTGAGAGGCATCGGAGGACCTCGTGGCCCAGGGACAGATGCTATCACCTAATGTTATCAGCAGCAGGACTCAGGCAGACGCTGATGGCATTAGGGACAGATGCTCCGGAAAATAGCAAATAAAAATCCCATTTAAATCCAAAAATCCCACTTTAATCCAGCGTGAGAGCTGGGGAAAAAAGGAAAGATCAAGTGGGGGAATGGCAGCGAATGTCAGACAGTGGAATACTGTACGATTCATGGCCTTATCCAAATTGCATAACAAGATATCGCTGTGAACAAGGAGCGGGAACAAGTGTTGCCTTGTGCTCAGCGGGATGCGTGCATCACGACAAAACGGCAAGTGCACAAGACCGAGCCCGGAAGCTTGAGGGAAATCACGAAAACCCCATCGAAACCCTGAGAATGTCATACGTAGCAATGAGCGTCAATAAAGACACGTTCCCCATTGAGGGTCCTGAAATGACTCGCGTGCGTGGTCCTCAAATGGAAGTCGACACACGTCTTTGGCAGGGGCTGCTCTAGAAAGACAAAACGGGACCGGACAATACAAGAAAGGGAGAAAATTACAAAGTGTTGGAATAGATCATACCTTTGTGGGTCTGGGGATTGTGCGAGAGGTTTCCATTTCTGCAGCCCACCGCCCTGGTTGAAAGGAAAGGAAACAAAACGAGGCGTAAGCGACCACACACACCCACACACCCAGACACCCAGACACCCACACTATCTGTGCATGTTGCTGCAGCACCCGCATCGTACTTCAGGGGGGTTTCCCTCGACTTCCACACGCCCGATTGTCAAGTGAAGTCTTTGAAAACGTGGTGCGTTTGTTTTTCAAAGTTACCTGGCAGCCACCAGGTATAACAAAAAAAAAAAAAACACTCGCACAAAAACCTGAAATGCTTGTCTGGCTGCTCTTTGTTTACCCAACGCACAGCCAAAACGCTCAGGAAGTGCTAAACCCATTAAGATCGAGATGGCTTTGGGAGACACTAGGTGCGCGTGCCGCGCCACAACACACCAAAACATCATCCTTCTCACCCCACCTCCCTGGTATTTAGGATATTTCTTAGCCACGTTCCACTTAGTAAACCTACTGCATAAACATGGGGGGCGGTAGTGATGGTGGCAGCGGTCCAAATACTACTTCCACAATCGCAGTATTCACGGGGACCCGGGCCAAATGTAGGGGTCAGGACCCACACCCTACCTTTACTACGCCACATAATTTCCCAACCAATTCACCTCTGTACTACCACCTCTTAAAACGCTGCTCACATGAAAGGCTGCTTTGTGGCACAGCTGCTGCCAGGGTAGTAAAAGTTGCTTTCTTTATTTCCCCAACACATACAGAGTTGTGTCCCGGGCCCTTCTCAATGAGTGCATTTATTCCCAAATACGCTGAGAGCAGTGAGAGGAAGGGTTGGGGGGTTGAGGCAGAAAAATGTGCACAATGTGCTGTTGAAGCCTTGAACTCCATCACATAGACATGATGGTCATATTGGAAATCTGCCACCTAAAGAAAAATATGTTGGTTTTTTTTAATCAAATGTCTACTATTTACCAATAATAATAATAATAATAATAATAATAATAATGATGCCAAATTTCAACAGAATCCCTGGTCCGCAAACTTCACAACCAACTTTGTCACAAAACATGAAATTCTGTGGTATAGTAGTAGTATATATTAGTACACTATATAATTGCTGTGAGTGCGTCATAAACGGACTTGACGGCCACGTCATGTAGGTGGTCCAGGACCACCTTGTTGGTCCCACTGGTCAGGCCGATGAGGTCAAAGGAGCAGTTAAAAAAAAATAATAATAATAATTCTCAATGGATTTAAACCTTTTTATATATCGAATACAAATTTCTATCAAATATTTGAAACGTGAAATTGTACACTTTGGTGGCGGTTGGAATCATAATGAAATTATTCTCATTTCAATTGTACAAAAATGTTATCTCTCTCTCTCTCTCTCTCTCTCTCTCTCTCTCTCTCTCTCTATATATATATATATATATATATATATATATAAAAGAAACAAAACAAATAACAAAATAAATTAATATATTACATTATATTATATGCAATCAAATCTATTTCATTTTCTAAAAAATCGAACAAATGTAATTAAATGAACAAAAATTACACAGGTATTATTATTATGATTATTATTATTATAATAATAATTCAGACATCCTGAGCCTACTTACCCTTTTAAAGTTCCTCGGCAGTGTCCCGCCGGAGTAAGCCAAAGTTTTGTAGTTGTAGATTTCCGAGGACCGGGAAGGCATCTCCATCCTGCCGCCGTCCGACTGCGACGACGGGAAGTAAATGTCCTGGTTGTCCCGGGAGGACGGCGGCGCGCTGGAGTTCACCTTCCTAAGCCTCCTGAACGTCATCCTCCGCCCGCAGATGTGTCTACTCCGGGCCGGGGGTGGGGGAGAGAAAGAGGGGAAAAAAAAAAAGGGTCCTACGTCCTGCCGCAAACTTTCAACGCGAGTCTGGCCGCTCACTGCAGCGCATCAGCAGCTGGAGAGCGTGCGGTGTGTGTGTGTGTGTGTGTGTGTGTGTGTGTGGTGGGCGGGGATTGTGACGTCACAACGCTCGATTTTCGTTGTTGTTTTTTGTTGTTGTTGTTGCTGTTTTTTTTTTTGTTTGTTTGTTTGTTTGTTTTCGAAAGACGGAAACTTCTCGGTTCCCGTTCAGCTCCACAAGTGGAAAGAAAGCGCGTCACCGTTGCTTTTGTGTTTCGGTGTGCGGTTTCATTTGACATTATTTTCACTTTTAGGATACGATTTTTTTTTTATTTACTTTTAACAGATAAGACCAAATGAGATCAAATCAAATGAATGCATATTATTAAAAATATATATTATTTATTTTTTTATTATGTTATTATTTTTACTGCCTAAAATACTTCCAGCGCCCAAAAAGCGATTGATGCTTATCTTTTGAAAATATAATTTTACCTCCCCTTTGCGTATCAATTTGTATATTGGTTTGTACGGATTTTGTATTTTTTCTTATGTACTTGATGTTGTTCCTGGCTGCGTTGTTCATTTGGTGCAACCTTTGTAAGCGAGAATCTTCATCCAAATGTATTTTAGAATGTAATTATGGAAATAGGAAAGGGTACGCATTAAAAATGAAGACACTGTGGTGTATGTATGGACATGTACATTTGTGGAGACCATCCGAACTTTACTGAAGTATTAAATACGGGTCATTTTAATTCTTAATGCATGTTGCAGCCACGTGTGACTTTGACTGAAATAATCAGATGACGCCCTCTGGTGAAAAAAACGAAACAGACACTCACTAAAAAAATATAATAATAAATAAATGACACACACACACACACACACACACACACACACACACACACACACACACACACACACACACACACACACACACACACACACACACACACACACACACACACACACACACACACACACACACACACACACACAGTATATATATCTGCAACAATTCCTTGCCTCATGGTCTTTTATTGAATCCAAAACACAATTAAGTATCATCTTAACATTCTCAATATTTATTGAAATGATATGGCCAGTTAAAGCATTTAAATATGGATTTGCAACACTTCATAAATTGTTTGAACATCTCAAAATTAAATATCTCCCCCATTTATAAATTACAAATGAACACATTCAATTTTTTTGACTATAATAAAATATAATACAAGCATACCATGTGTATACCATGGTAAACTGAAAGGTATGGCCACGCAGCTGAGCATTAAACGTCACCGCCTTCAAGCATCTTCTGAAATACTGCTTAGGAGCACAAATTGGCAGAAGCCGCGTTTGAATTTCACCCTTAAGCAGAGCAAAGAAATTCCACTACTAAAACCAAATAAGCTCCAAGTTACAATTAGACCAAATAGACATCTGGTCTCTCAGACTTCACTTCATTAAGTGTTGTAGGTACATCAATACAGCAATATATGAACGGTCAAACTCCAACACAAATGGAGGTTTTCAAAGTCCCTCCGACTCGACAACTCAAACTAATAGAAAACACAGTATAAAGGCACATAAAGCGTACTCAAGGTTTGGCTTTTAGTTTAACATTTATAGTGGGAAGTATTCCTAACAAAAGGGTGTGTAATCTGTTTGTTTTGTTTTTTGCTTTTAAACACAGAACAGACCAGGAGGACGAGGCTATTGATAAAAGCAAGGAAACAAAACAAACAAAGAAATAACATTCAGCAAATTTGGTCAAAATCCTTTCTCCGCGAGGGAAAACTCAAGTGTATATTTCTCAAGGCCACATTAACCGTACACGGTGCATTCCTAGATAGAGTGACATGCTTTAAAGCGATAACAGGGATGTCCTAAAGCGCGCATGTGCATACTCTGCTGATATTGCATTTCACGCTATTTCTACGGCATTCAACAGACACTTACAACCCCCCCCCCCCCCCCCCCCCAAAAAAACCCCAAACAAACGAAAAAAATAAAATGAACATGTTTGAGTCCAGGATCCATCACGTGATAAGCAGGTGTATATACGAGTCACCATTATACAACAACCACGACCGGGTTTTATTTGTAGTTGAAGAAACCAGACGACTTGGCCTGCGGAGCCATCAGCATGCTGGCCTGGTTCTTGTGTGTGATGTTAATCTGAAAGAAAATCCAATCCAAGGCATCATATAAAAATATCTCCTTGACTGCTCCCATCGCTGTGTACTAGTTTAAGATCAGATCAGATAAGATCGCTTATTCGTCCCCAGAGGGAAATAGAGCCGTCGCAGCAGCAACAAACAAGTGCAGCCGGGAGAGAGACACAAATTAAAATGAGATTAGAAATATCAAATAGACTATCTATGTACACAGCTCACTAATGAGCCAAATATGGCAAGTGGCCGTTAGGATACAGTAACCACCAGTTACAGCACTACAAATAAAAAGTGGCATAGAGTAGTAACAGCAGTAAAACGTGTCATACAGTAATATAATGAATTGTTGTCATAATTTAGCACTGTGACTGGTGCTCACTGTAGACTAACGGCTACTTGCCATATTTGGCTCACCGCTCAACTGTGTATATAGATAGATCGTCTACATAATAGCTGTTGTTTCTTAACTCATTTTAATTTGTATCCGTTTCTCCACTGCACTGTTTTTTCCTCTGGTGTAACGCCTGAATTTCCCTCCGGGGATTAATAAAGTGATGTTATCTCATCTTATCACCAAACGCCTTGTAGCCTCATGAATGACTTTAGTGTGTTGCAGGACTTACGGTGCAAGGCGGCTGCATCCAGGGCTCCCCGTCGATCTGCATGGGTAAGGCCTTTTTGGTCCTTGGTGAGTTTTTTTCAAAGAAAGGAAAGTCACAACAAACAGCAGAGTCAACGAGCTGCATTTGCAATTACAATCCCAGTCCTCTGCCCGAAACAATGCTGGAATTGTCATGTAAAAAAAGAGCAGCGAGGGGGCGCCGATAGCAAGGCCCTTCAGGTAAACGACGACATGCGCCGACCGGGCCGAGTGCCGAGGTCGTCACGGCGACGCGCTTCCACCTGGCTGTCGCTCACCTGATGGTGATCTGGGAGGTTTTGGCGAGCCTCACGGCGCTTTTCAGCCCCGTGTAGATCTGCCCCATCTCAATGACTCCCTCCAGGCCGACCACCTCCAGGCGACGATCGCTGAGATCTGGACTCGCAGAGAATTTCAGAACAACGCGTCAGGGGCTAAAATCGGGGGAATAGTCGCATCGTTGCTGCTGTGCATTTCCAATCCTGGGTAGATGGAATACCTTGAGAGGTGACCTTGAGGATCTCGGGGTCAACGATCACCTCGGGCTCCTCCTGCCCCGCTGAGCCCTTTGCGTCGCCCCGCTTGGTCTCGCCCCACAGGTTGGAGCCGCCGTGCATGCTGGGAATGTTCAGGACGGCCACTCCCTCCAGAGACAGGCCGCTCAGGTCCAGCTGGGAGCCACAGCACTAAGAGCCAGGCACGGCACAACATCAGACACTACAATTTATACATACAACTATTTTTTTCTTTTTTTGACGTGGCGGTCCATTTTTACCTCGATGGTGAGACACTCGTTTAGTTTCTTGCAGGATGCAGAGATGGTCTCAGAGGTGGCAAATTCAAAATACCACAGCTTGTTCTTCATCCTGGATCCACAAAAATATGGATTCCTTCAGTTTCAAAGCAGCATTAAACATGTGCAGAACATGTTATTAGCCTATCAAGATATTCAATTTTTTCTGATAAAAGTTTCTTATATCTGTAAATTGTATGCATTGAAAGCCTCCCTTGTAGAAGGGGTGACTTCCAAAGGGTGACCAGAACCCAAAATGGCTGTACCTGCTGTTGAACTTTTGGGGGTGTTTCTCTCTCATTGTGTGAAATCGGTGGGCAATAGAGGCGTCCTGTCAGCAAAAAATAATAATAATAATAAAGCATTATTAGTGAGAGGTAAAGATCCCAATCAAATCGACTTCATTGGTTTCAACTGGTGCGCGACGTTAAAAAGCGATCGTTGTCACGGAGCGTGGTTATCGTGGACCCACCACTCCGATGGAGAAGTAGTTGTTGATGATTTCGTAGGGCACGGGGTCGCCTTTCTCCTGGCTCTCGTCGGGGACCACCTGCACGCTCCAGCGGTCCATCAGCACCGGCGAGCTCCCCTCCAGGTCCTTCAGGATCCGACCCAGATCCACTCCGTCGTATCCTGCACCCACGGGAAGAAGCACTCAGCCTGCCGCCCGTCCATTTAACAAGCAGCAGAACACAACTGTGAAAACACACCCACGCACACACGCACCTCCTCCCCATCGGAGACATCGTGCCAGGTCATTCCCAGTTCCCAGGGGAAGCACGGCTACAGGGGGCCGTACCAGGAGATTGGCTTTGTCTGATTGAAGGACGGGAAAGATTACGAAAAAATGGAAAAAAAAACAATAAGAATGATTTTTATCTTGAGGATAATGTGATTTTTATAGTGTTTAAAAGTAGGTTGTATTAATTCGACTGCGTTCGATGACGCTTTAAGGCCCCCTGTTGGAGAAATGGGCTCATAACAACTGATGAATGTTCATTAAATGCCAGGCAAAAACACACTTTATTAATGTTCAATAAAATTGTGAATTTTACGAGAATTTTTCTCAGTCCCATAAAATTAAAAACAATATTCTAATTGTATTAGAATCATAAATGACACCTGTTGCTACAATGTTTGATATGAAAAGAAGAATACAGAAAAAAAATGTGTGTATGTGCAATGTGTATAATAAGTATACGAAAATGCAAGTTTGAATACAATACAATTTGTCTTACATGCAATATATACAATAAAGTGGGTCTCGGGGGAAACTTGTGGCATCCCTCACCTAGTGGGGCACAATGTGAACACTTGGAGGATTTCTACTCTGTGAGGTAAGTACGGAAGGTAAGTTATGGTAAAGTTTAATTGAGGAGGATTTAGATATTTAATACAATATTTAATACAACACAGACAATTAATTCTATTATATAATTATAGAACCCACAATCGCGATTGTGGCGCCGCCCCTTGCGGCCGCCTGCGCGAGCCCCGCATGCGCAGGCGGCCGCAATATTTTGAGCTTATAGAGCTTGTGCGTAATCACCAGGTGTCATGACATTTCACTGCATATATGTACGACCGTATGTGTATGTATGTGACAAATAATCGCTTGAACTTGGAGTGTATTGACCGCCTTGCTCACCTATTGCATCGAGGATCCAGCCCACCGTACCATCTCCACCACACACCAGGATTCTGTAATCCTGCAGGTTTCTGAAGAAACTCAATCTAAATGGAACAGAATAGAAAACTCTACTGCCGACAGAAGTGGAAATTTTACCTTTACAGGTTGGTTAAAACCTTTTTATTTACAGTACTTAGTGGAAACTGCATTTCAGCGACATAACCTGGTTATAGATGGCTTACCCTGGTCCAGGTCCCCCATTCAACAGGTTGTAGACTTGCCGTGGGTTCAGCAAATACTGAAACTTCCTCAGAACCCTAAAATGTATTAGAAATTAACGATTCTATTACAGATGTATTTTATCTTTTTTTTTTTTTTTTTTACAGGAAAGCATGCTTTGGTCAACTCACCTCTCTCCCTGTTTGCCCCCGCTTTTCGGGTTCACAAACACTAAAAGGGGATGAGTGTTTGGCACGGGGCTGATCTGTCAAACCACAAATAACCAAAGTGGCAAATCACACCGCACTTAAAGACAAACAGGTGATTTCATATAAAGCAGGCCCAACAGCTGGACCCGAGTGAGGTTTGGGCGGAGATACCTGCAGCACTTGTCCATCAGGGGTGGTGTTGAGCTCGCTGTCCTCTGCTGAAGACGCGGCGCAGCCGTTCTTCATGTTGTTTGCTCGCTCCTTTTCCAAACCCGACACGTGCTCAAAGGGTCAGTTTGGTGGATTCTCGCACGCAACAAAAAGTGAGAGGAAAAAAAAAAACACAGTGTTTACCTTGATAATTGGATATATGGCCCAGGGAGGCAGGATGTGGTCCCTGAGCGCTCCGCAGGAACACTCCGTGGGCTCCTGCCCCGCACACTCATCATGGCGCTGCAGGGTACAGGCGGGGACATG
>NC_137194.1:17167785-17170285 GCF_960531495.2 Zeus faber | reverse complement strand
TTTTCTGGAAAAAAAACAACAAACACTCAGATTATGCATTCTACCCATTCTAACATGCCTCTACACCATCCTGTTCCAAAATGGAATGTGTTTTTGTGGGTGAAGCCACCCTCCAGCGGCCGGTAGCTCTGTGAGCCAATGGTGTTTGAGCACAAGTTCCGGGTCCTGTGAGACGATGGCATTTGAGCGTGGCTTCCGGGTTTTCGTTGCATTTACCCCGTAACTTTCACTGATTTTACCTTTTGCGGAAGGCCTCGTTTAGAGGTTTGTTCCGACTTGCCATGCTCCAGTTTGGTGGGGGACACGGACACCGCACCGCGATGCACCGGGACTCTCGCACGTCTGGATTTTTTGTTTCACGTAAATGTCGGAAAATAAAATAAAATAAAGACATACCTCTACAATATCAAAGTTCAAGTTCAAGAGATTATTTGTCACATACATACACATACGGCCGTACATATTTGCAGTGAAATGTCATGACACCCTGTGATTACGCACAAGCTCTATAAGCGCGAAAAATACTCAAATGTGCGTAATCGACACGCGGTGCTCGCGCAGGCAGCCGCAAGGGGCGGTGCCACAATCGCGATTCTGGGTTCTATAATAAGGGTAAACAAATCTGACAGATTGGTGGAGATATCATTACCAAGGTATCTAATATGCCTGTTGTGATAGTTTACCCTTGTATTATGTTTAGATGTTTAACCATATATCACACTATTGATATTGTTTTGGAGAAATGCACTGAAGCCGACAGTCTTGTGTACTGCACTTTTTCTTTTTTTGAAAGTAACAGCAGATTTATTTTTGAAATACTTCTATTTCTATTGTCTGCCGTTGGTATTAATTCCTCTTTCTTTTGAATTATGTTCATTCTGTGGGCCCTGTGAGGTTAAAAGTGTACAAAAATCTGATCGGGGGGGTTTCAGGACACATCACAGACTCAAATGTATAGTTTTTCATAAGAGGTCCCCTTTAATTAGTTGTGGTAACTCTCACAGTGTGCGCCTAAACAACTAAACTTACAGACTCTGCTTCCTCAAGGGAATTAACAAGGCGGATGAAAGGAGATGCCACAATGCTGCCTTCCCCAAATGTAGCGTTAGTTCTTCTTTGCGGTTTTTTTGGCTGTAGTGTTAGTCAGACAGGCTGATTTGGGATGTCACCGCGTTACCATGTCACAATGAAGATTGGAAGAGACAGTACACTCCCCCCTGTCTGGCGTCTGTAAGATGTCAAACTACCAGGGACCAAAAATGTTGAGAAGTAAGTGGGGCATGGAGCGGATGCCTTACTTCACAGTTCCTTGCTTGTGTACTGGACAGGAGGACGACTTAGCAACAGCCTTGCCGTGCAGTCGGGCAACATCCCCTTCCTGCAGTCGGACAACATCCCCTTCCTGCATGTTTGGCCTTTTCGTTTCTCCAGATGTGGCATCCCTGCGGGCCTCCGATGTACTCCCATTTCCACTGTTTACAGAGGTGTCAGACAGACTCTGAACTTGTTGCCACTGACACCTGAAGAAATCACTGTCATTGCACTGGCCCGGAGGTAAAAGAGGCGTGCCTGGGTAAGCAGAGAAGATGGAGTGAGAAGGGCTGGGCGCTCTGTTGCCAGGACCCTCGTGGGTTAGTTTGCGGTTCCATGTTTGAGGAGCACGGCGTCCAATATGCAGCGCATGACTCAGATCATCCGCTCCCAGTTGCCGCCCATATGCGAAGAGTGTGGAAGATTGAACTGCCATGTCCACCATTTTGCAGGCCCCCCGCAAAGTTGGCTCCGTAGTCTGACCTGATCTGTTGCACAGGGCCCCTGATGGAGAAGCGTCTGAGGGCGTTAATAAAACTGGAGGGGACCAGTTTTGCAGCTGAGTGCAATTTGCCCTTTCTTGCGTCTGATTTAAATGATCCATGCGGCAAATAAATTAAAATGGTGTCTTTGCACCAAGAACACGGTAGGCAGGACGTCGGCAGAGAGAAGGAGAAAAATGGGTGTCAATGACACTGCGGATACGGCACAGAACGCACAGGTTTTATTTGTTTTGTTCAATTAGGAAACGGAGGTAAAAATAGATCGAAAATAAAAACACACTTTATTTGTGTTGCTTGGAAAATGGGCAATGGCGAAAACACAAATTCATAATGGAGAGGGAGCAATCTCCGCTCTGCTTCACGGAGATCGCTCCCTCTTCATTACACATTTGGGTACGGGTGTGGGGGCATGAGATGCGCCATGGGGCGGGGGCGTTGTACCCCAAAATCATGATGATTTGAAGTGGAGGTCAAAAGAAAAAATAAGACAATGCCTCACAAGCTTCTCAAATCGGCGGAGGCCCGCCTCTATAAATGAGCTTCAATTACCACCAACTCTCTGAAGATGCTAATCATTTTCACCCTAACTGCGTATGACTATTGGCACTGGTGTTTGTGAATTTAACTTTTTTTAGCAATGTGACTAATTTGCATATGAATGGGCCAATGTTGCCTCAAATGTATGC